>NC_141033.1:14407500-14559351 GCF_052040795.2 Danio rerio
GTCATCAGAGCTCCTGCAGTCCCTCTTCAGAAGCTGCACGGTCTGAGTCTGCCGTCTGATCTCAGAGCGCTGTCGCGGTACTTTGATGCCACATGTGACAGTCACATGGCGTCGGCGCAGTATTAATCCGCACAAGATTTCTAACCAGCATGCACCGCTTTAAGATTTCGATCGATCTGCGCTGTGCTGCATGAAGTTGAACACACCTAATATCACTAATGGGTGGGGCTTTTCCCCTCTGATGACATGTACAAAGGGAGAATGTCAATTTTTGATGAAGTGTAATTATAAACAATAGAATGAATAATTTTTTTATTATTATTATAAGAGGCTGGTTATATTCACACACAAATGCCACACAACCCCTAATAAAAGTGATTTTTGCATAATAGGTCTCCTTTAAGACAATACACCGATCCCCTGATATAGCCCTGAGAGAGCTACAGATAACATGATTTCTCAAATGTTTACGTTCCAAGGAATAAACAATTCTCGTCAAGTCAGTTACGTTGACATAATTCATTCACTTTTCTTTGGCTTTGTCCCTGATTTATCAGGGGTTCGTTGACATAATTATTGGATATAATTGAGTTCTAACATTCAGAAGCTCTCACAGGTTCGGAATGATCAAATCCCCAACACGCTTACTCTTTGCAATTTGAGGTTTGTTGATTAAATAACAAAAGCTTAAATTCATTTTAGTTTAAACATGGATAAATGCATACCATGTACGGCAAGCCATTTTGACTTTTATTCATTCTCAGGATATGTATTCTTGATATCAACAATTTATTTCTTGATATCAACAATTCAGTTCTTGATTTCAAAAAGGTAAATGTTGATTACATATATTTAATTGCTGATATCAAAAATTTAATTGTTGACATCTAGAATTAATGTTGTTACTAGTTGAAATGTAATATTGATATCAGCAATTACCTTTTTAATATCAAAAACTGAATTTGATAGCAAGAATGTTGATTGTTAATATCAAGAATTTAATTGTTTATATCAAGAGTACATAAACTGAGAATGAATAAAAGTTAAAATGGCTTGCCATAAACCGTGAGGACTTCAGGGGCCTGTTTCAGAAAGCAGGTTAAGTGAAAACTCAGAGTATTTTAACCCTGAAATAAGAGAAACTCTGGGTTTTCTGCTTCAAAATGGCAGGTTTGTTAAACTCAAGAAATCAGGGTAAGTCAAACCTGTTTCTGAAAGAAAGGTAACTTAAACTCAGAGTCAGTTACCGTGGTAACTTACTCTGTGAATCTAACCTGGTCCAGAGCAGGTTTTATTCTCTAAACTCTGAGTCTCTGTCGGTCTCCTCCCCTTTTTTTAAAGATGAAGCGTATTTCTCGCCTTAGCCTTACATTTCCACACACCTATTTTAGAGCTCATTTTGGAGATGCACATAAAAACGATTGATGGAAACGGCATGATTCACATAACTTTTAAAAATATGCATAATAAAACATGTGCATAACTGAGTAGGTTAAACTTTTAGTTGATAAGAAAAGATTTGCATAAACTAAGTGCACTTAACAAATTACAGTATGTGCACTAAAAAAAGGTTTGTTAGAGAGGATGATGAAAATGTGTGTGAATGGACAAACCAGCAGACTGAGCACACTGAAGAACATCTTAAATGTTGTTTTAATCATTCTAAAATCCCTTAACTGCCTCAGTATTAGTGTATATTATTAATTATCTCTGAGCATCAGGAGCGTGTCAAGAGTCTCCGCGTCTGGCTTCAAACGCCCCCACGTGTTCATTGCGTGTCAGCATTGTCTTCTGTCTCTGAGGCGCAAGTACATTTATTAAATAAAGAATTTATTGACGCAGCTTCTTCTACCACAGTAAATTCTGTTTTTACCGTTGATATTTGGCGCAAGTTAATCAGGAAGTGACGATTGTGTTCTCTTTGACTTATTGGATAAAAACGCTGCTTTATTTGCATCTTTTATGCAATAGTCCAGTTTTGCACAAGTTTATGTAATATATTTTGATGAAAACTTAGATATTTACTACATTTTTGTCACACACAGAACAAAGTCACGTACGAGGCTTGTCCTTTTTCATAAATAATTAGCTTAACCTTTGACATGTACTGTAACTAGATTAATGGGATTATTATTCTTTTTAAAAATTATTTTTAGCACTGCTTACCTTCTAAATGTTATATCAAACTCTATCACTTGATTAATAAAAAGGCAGACACACAAGTGCACTTTTAAATCTATTAAAACTGATCAACGTGTATAAAAGTTTAGAAACATTTTATAAACATCACACATTATATTACTTATTTTATTATACTTAAATATTTAAATATTTTAAATTAAAAAGTATGCATTAACTTGAGCAGCTGTTTTCCCAGGCTAACTGTCTCTGTTTCACTGATGGTTGCGTCTTTTTAAATATATACGCTCATATTTGCTATAACTTTGCATGAGCAGATCAAATTCAGCCGGAGAAAGAAACTGTGATCTCTTTTTTTAAGATGTTGCCATTGTCACTCATAATATCTGCGCTCCATTGATAATGCCTTTTTATAGTCACGGTGTGCGCGCTTAACTCTGAGTTGGTCTACTCAAAGTTGATTGACCCAGCTCAGATCAGCTATTCTGAAACCGAAAACTCAAGAGTTTTTAATCTCTCGGTAAGTCAACTCAGAGTTCAAGTTTAAACTCCATTCAGTTGTTTGAACCTCCTTACTGAAACAGGCCCCTGGTCCCATGTGCATGTGCTGTCAAAAGCCAGGTAATATTGGTGGTGTAAATGGCTGGACTGGACATATGGCACTCTGACTGAGTTTACAAATAGTGACTGTTTTGTTCACTGCTTCAGGTATGTGTTCATGTTGGTGTGTTCAGCTCTTACTGCAGTGTTTACAGTATGCATTCGTATGGGTGAAATGCAAAGCACAAATTCTGCTTATTTACACGTCACTTTGACTTTTATGTGAAAGCGTCCCTAACTTTAATGCTCACTGATGGGACATATAAACTATATTCAAGCATGCACAGATATAGAGAGGGCATGTAAACAAGCAACAGTGTAGAAACAGAAATGATATGCCACCATTTAAATAACATAAGGTCTTAATGGTAGAGGAACATGACATCCTCTAATTGCCTCTTATGCAAGCACAAAAAAAACAAAAAACATGTTGTTACTATCATGTGAAATACAGTGACAGATTCATCACCTCACTAGTATACAATCCATTTACCATGGTCTCATGGGATTGCAAAGAGGATGCACACTTCAAAAGTTCAAATTACTGGCCATATCCTTTTTGGCTGCTGACGTTACATTACATTATACTCCAAATCTCCTACTATGAAGTGTGAAAGTATGCATAATCAGACAAAAGGTTGGTTTCTCTCATCATAACTAAAATTTTTAACACACAGGATCAATGGAATCACTTTCTGCATTAAAAATATACAAAATTATTTTCCTGCCAACTGTTAAAGCTACAACAACAACAAATAAGAGCCAGTCAGAATTCAATGCTGTTGTGAAAAATCATTAAAGAAATTGCTTCTGAGATCCATCACTGTTTTCTCTTGAATTGATTCTGAGCTTGAATTAAAAGATGTCGCTATATGCTTTATAAACAGCCATAGTCTGCTTTAATCCAATTCCTTACAAATCCTAGTTAAACCTAAAATCACCAAGTCCCAAAAAACTGAACTGTGTTGTCACCTCATGTCTGGACCAAAACCTACACAATACCACCAAAAAGACAAAAGCTGACTGAAATGAGAGAGCGCATTCCGTACCTGCATTGGAGAATGTGTCTTTCAACAGCAGCGCAGGGCAATAGTTTTCACGTTCAGGATAGGAAATCGAAACTTTAGATGCACTTGTACAAAGTGTAAAAAAGCAGCATTCAGTAACATTATCACAGTAATTGTCACCCACAACGGAGAGATTCACTCCTGTAAATATGTCTGATAATTATATAATCCTATTTGCAAATATTTGAAAAATGTAGTAAAAATACAGCCGGCCTCCATGCTCCTTTTTAGCTAGTGTTTACCTAATGTCACTTTACTTTACGTTCTCTGAATTGTTGCTGAATAACTAATCATATCGTTTTCTTCAACCGACAGCTGAGGCCAATTCTACACGCTGAATTGAACTAATGAGCTCCAATGTTGACCCAACGAGAGGTGATGTGGGTAACACACAAAACTGCCTAGATAAACTGGCGCTGACCGACCGACAAACTGACAAAGCACAACTGCTAACCATCAGCTTGGTCTGTCCTGGCCTTAAAATAATAATTTTAAAAGTTGGGAAAATTTTAAGGGAACTACAAGAGCATTCATTTTATTGTGAGCTGTGTGTTGTCTTGTAACATAAAAACCAACTTAACACACAAGTGCTTTTCCACATGAGAATTTGAGTGTATGGTTAAAAACCAGCATACAGTGCCTTCTGCCGTCAAAAACTAAGCTCAATTCAAGAGAGAATAGTGATGCATTTAAAAAGAATTGATGAAGGGTTGATATCTTGAACAATTTTTCACCATAGCTCTGAAATCCACTCAACTTTAACAAGCTTGAGAACATTAAAAAGCAGGTGAAAAATGATCTTATAATAATAATAATAATAATAATAATAATAATAATAATAATAATAATAATAATAATAATATTAACAACAACAACAATAAAGATGATGATGATGATGATTATTATTATTATTGTTTTAAAACGTTATCCTTTTCCTCTGTGGCTGCTAATATGGTTATTGGCGCGAGGGGCTTTTTCAGCTTAGCTGATCTGAAGCCAAATCAACAGAGAGAGAGATGGTAGGTTATTTGTCTTGTGTCATATCAACTATACCAGCACAAACTGTGAATTTACTCTTCTCTTTTCATATACCCGAATCATAGATCACAGACATATAAATGGACTGTAATTTGTCATGATGTTGACATTAAATTGTCAAAAAAGCCTTATTCCTGACACAAAAAAGTCTTCACTTTTTAAAGTCCTCTCTAAATTGTACTTTATGTAGACTCGTGGGTTTACTGGATTTGTCTGCACATGGCAGTGAAGTCCACGAGACCATAGGGTGTTCAATTTGTCAGTTTGTGCTCACAAATAGTCCCTTTGTGGCTACGGCTGCTGACAGACATTGCGATAATAAATGTGGATTCAGAGGAGCTCTCTTGACATGAGCTCTTGAAAAACTTATAAAAGAGTCGAAAGACTCTCCAAAACTTTTTTTTTCCATTGAGGTTACACGGTTACGCTAGTAGGTGTTAAGAAATGACTATCTTTATGAATTAATAAAGATTTATAAATCTGTAATTAAATCAAAAATCATTTATTCTGCAGAAATCATCCAGGAACTAAACATTAGGTGTGCCCCAAATAATGTAGCATTATTATGCACTCATCTACTATAGTATGAAAGATTATTTTGGGGGTCTCCAGCATGGGAGTCTGATAAACCCTTACCATTCATTACACAAAGACAACTGTGATAGTTTAACAAATGAAGTGCCCTAAGCACATATATCTGAACAAATAAAAAGCCATTAAAATGCTTGAATATTTTTTTATGGATCTACGCTAACAGGGTAAACTGTTGCCAGTCACAGGCTGAATTTGTGATGTGACATGGTAAATCTGGAACACAGTATTTTCAGAGACAACTTCCTTATTTGGTAAAAGGCAGTGTAAAAAGCATTTATGTTCAGCTCTAATACACTATATCTGTTAAAATATTAGTTTATTAAATCACTTTTAACCTAGCTTAATTTTATTGAATAGGGGGATATACAGTATACTGTATATGAGCAATATTACCGGAGTGCAACATGGCTGTATATCTGCACTAGTGGGAGGCATGCGTTGGTATGCAGCTGCAGGCCAAGTGCTTTAGTGTCCAACTAGTGACGATATACAGCCACATTACACTGCTACGAGTGTGATACTGCGTTTACAACAGTTTGTGTATATAACCGTGTACATAAAAATTACACAGTCTCAAAAATCCTTTATATGAGGAACTACTTTCTTCTGTCATTTCTTCACTGCTACAGCTGTTTAGCAGAAACCGTTGCTACTTCACAAACTTTAGAGCTAGTATTTGAATTATTCTCTAGCATAAATTGATGACAAAACAGGTGTCTTTGCTAACATTTTAAGATTAGAAGGCTGAACGGCATGAAATGCCATCCGTCTACAAAGATTTCCCAGTACTTCTCTGTTGCAATTAAGATATCACAATAATTAACCCCAAACTCAAAGCAAATCAAACACTACCAGATAGATACAGCACTACAACATATAAAAGAGAGAGATTCACTTAGAGTGCCACTTACCAGTATTATAATGATTTGACTAAACTGTGATTGTTTAGTTTGTGCAAATAAATTGTGTTAGTTTTTTGCAAATAAAATGAGTTTTTTCCACCCCTAAGCAATTATGCTGTCTCTGTTGCCATCCTGTGGCAGAACATCAACTCTCTTTGCTCTCCTCAATGACAGGCAGAATATCACACGGCTACCAGACAATCAAATTCCAGAACCAGACAGAACTGTTGTATAATATATTTAAGTACTAAGTTCATTTAGGTTCAGTACTATTAAATAAATCCTTAGCTTTTATACAGCATAGTGCATATTCATAGAACAGAATTGATGAAGATTACAGAATCTTAATTGATCAAATTCAAAATAACCCACATTACATGCCTGCACACATAGTCCTTTTATTCCAATATGGTGTTTTAGTTGTCAAGCATTTGCACATGCCTATGGGCTAAACACATTTTTATGACATAACCATTTTCCCAAATTTGCACTTTTGAAGTTTTGAAGGGAGATAAAACTTTACAATATTTTAAAGCCCCCAATTAGATATTGTTGTGTAGATAAAGACCAGCATACATAAAAGTCGAAAACAATGATGTGAAAACAAACCTTCGTTATTTTCAGTTTAATAAGTCATTTGTCATTTTTCATGTTGATAATTTCTTCCGGAACATACTTATACTACACAAATGCTTAGAATAGTGCATTAATTTGGATTGAGAAATGCAAGCTTTGATTTTGAGTGAGTCATTGAATCAGTCACTCAGCCAATTCGTTCAATAACACTGACTCACTCAAAAAGGAAACAAGCAAAAAGCCTTTGTGAGTGAATCATTTATTCAAACAATGATGCTGAACAGCACATTATTCATCAGATGATGTAAAAGATGCAACAAAAATACACAAAACATCAGCCTAGTTCTTGTTTTTATGTAAACAATGGAAAGAAATGCTCTTAGAAATAAATAAAAAAGCGAAGATGATGCTAGTTTTTGACCTTGTCACTAGATATGTTGCAGGCAAGTAATTGTCTCTGAGTTTTATTTGCATAAGGTGCTCTACCAGTATTGAGGAAAACACTGTTGCTTCTCCAGAAGTCTTTAATCCAAGCAAAGTTATTCCAAGGCCCATGGGCACATCCTAGGCTACTTTCTTGGTTTATAGCTAACGGCAGGAAAAGATTCAAGCAAAAATGAACAAAAAACAAAACAAAACAATGCAACAGCAATGTACTGCAATGTGTAACTATAGTGCAAATCAAAAATGCATTTGTTGTGATGCTAATTTTCGACCATGTCACTTGATCTAGTGTGGGTCTAGGACTAGGTTAGTAATAAATCATGATGTTCTCTAGTACAAGTGTGTTGTTATTTGAGCTGGAGAGAAGAAACTCCATCTGGACTGCAGTCTCATATTCAGTTTGTGAATTATATAAGCTCTAATGAAGGAGTGGAAGTCCCCACAGAGCACTGCGACTTGAAGGGAAATTTATGAACGCAATTTTCCATTCATTTCTGTATAATTCTGTTTATCCGGCGCTATCTCAGTTTTCTCTGTGATCAATTTTCCATTTCAAAATCTGTAAGCAATTTGTACTTGAGTTTTACAAACATTACTGATATGAACACCCCCTCCTGTTTTTAAAACGCACACACACACACACACACACACACACACACACACACACACACACACACACACACACACACACACACACACACACACACACACACACACACACACACACACACACACACACACACACTTTTAAGCAGTGCATATTGCAGTTCAGTTGATTTACTGCAATGTAGTTTGGCAGTCAAAATGTCAAATAAAAACGTGATGTGGTTTGTATCTCCATGTATGACTCACAATAAGATCCCTTCTCTAATTAACTGTATGAGAATGCAATCAAAAGACAGCTTGCAGAGTGTGCAAAAAAAAAAAAAAAAAAAAAGAGAGCGAGATGGTGATAGACTTAAAAGAGAAAATGAGGCAGAGAGAAAACAGGAAAAAGAGTAGATTTCAATCCCAGGAATCAATTTTCTCAGCAACAGAACAAACAGACTGCAGAAGAACCTGTATTTCCTCTGTGATGTTCTGCACTTTCCTTGAACCATTTCAGCGTTTATGTGCTTGAGCATGTTAGTTACAGACTCAAATAGCAACATCTCTCCTGACGTACAACAATGTTGATGCTATGACGTTTGTGTGCTATTTTATCTTTCCCATGTCTTTATATCCATCCGTCTCTCTCCCTTCTTTCCCTATAGAAGAGTTAAACACACTTTTCAATTTTCAAAAAGTGGGAATTATAGCCTAATCCGATAATCCAAAAACAAATCCATCAGTCGTTTTTGTTTCCCGCCCCCAGGCCAGTCGTTCATTCTTGCCTCCATCCCTCTTTCTTATCGCCTCTCATTTTTTTAGCGCCTCTGCTCATCTCTAATACCAAACTGAAGTAGATTCCCAATGGCATGAAACATTTTACAACTCTTTGAAGAAGAGATACGAGTTACCCATCTATAATTCATTGGGTTATTACACATAAACTTCATTTAAACTAAAATAAGATGGAGTTAGATGGAACACTCAAAAAATTCTTTAGAAATAATTTTAGATTTATGCATCTGAATTGCATAACTTTGCAAGACAGTAGGATTACAAGGTTAAACAAACAAACTAATATACTAAGTGTGAAGATGACTATTATCATTCATTCATTTTCCTTCGACTTAATCTTTAATTCAGAGGTTACCACAGCGGAATAAACTGTCAAATATTCCAGCATATGTTTCCAGATGCAACCCAGTACTGGGAAACACCCACACACGCTCATTCACTGTGAGGGAAACCGGAGCACCTGGAGGAAACTCACGTTAACACTGGGAGAACATGCAAACTTCACATAGAAATGCCAACTGGACCAACCAGACTTGAACCAGCAATCTTCTTGCTGTGCGGCGACAGTACTAAACACTGAGCCACCCCATGATGACTATCAGTTAAGTCATTCTACAGATGAAACAGCCATGCGTTCTGTACTACAGGTCTATTTGATTTTATTTTTTAAAAGCATTTATCAGAAATGTTTACAACCAGCATCAATTTGTTCCCTGTGAACACAATTATGATTTATAAAAACAATAGAAAAATTGTACATAATTAAACTGTGTTCAGTTATATTTGGCATTAGTTAAAGGATTAGTTCACCCCCAAAACATGCAAATTCTGTTATTAATTACTCACCCTCATGTCATGTTAATCAACTGAGACCGTTGTTTATCTTTGGTACACAAATTAAGATATAAGAAATGGTCACAAAACTTTCAAAATCCAGAAATGATTATGATCACAGTTCAGCCACTGAAGTCACAAGGAATGTTTTCTGGACTTTGAACATCTTGGGACCATTGCGGTCTATGGAGGATAAGGGAGCTCTCACATTTGTCTTAAGGGTGCTCTATGTAAGTATTTATTTCTTCTACAGCATAAAAATACCATTATTTATTTGTAGATATTTAAGAACCATGCTAAGTGAAAATTCTTGTGTATCTGTAAAACAATACTAAAGTCAGATATTCTGCTTTAAAAATGTGTGCTATGTGGCAGAAAGTCTGTCTTTGCTTTTGGTCATTTAACCCACCCAATCCAAGTTTAGCCAATTATATTTCAGCACCCCAGGTTGCCTGTGTGGAAAACAAAGCATTTCATTAATTTGGTTAAAAAGGTTCTCAAAGTATGTGTCCGCAACAGAAATGCGACCTCCAATTAACAGTAGACTCTGAAATGAGACGCAGATTCAGAGTTCCACATGAGGTGGTTATTAATTAGCAAATATAAATATTACTAATTTAAACATTAGGTAAACAGGTTACTGTAAGCCTGTATCCTAACAACATGACATGTGACGAGATAATCAGTGATAAGCAATTTGGCTGTTTGCACCAGACAAAACATCGCAGAAATTAAAATACAGACATTCAGAAAAACACTCAGTGCACTTACTGCACTTCGACAAAATGGTAATTTTTTTTTTATCTAATAAACACATATTAAACCTCTTTAACATTATTAAACGTAGATGCTAAATCACTGATATGTGTTGGTTTTGATTCAAATTTCTAAAGTTGAATTTCAAACAGTTTATTTTATTTTCAATAGATTTTAATAAACATATGCTGCTGCTTTCACTAGTATGGCAATAAATGTAATGTAAAATGGCATTAAAACTCACATTATTAGCTTTTAGCACTGAATAAAGCACATAGGGTGTACCTAAAGGAATCATTGTCAGCTTGTCCTATTTGTTCTAAAATATAAGTTTGAGGTGTCGGTTAGGACAAAAACGTGTTTTAATATGAATAATGTACCTCTTATCATGTGCAGCTGCATTTATTTAGAACACGCCTTAAATCATCCTTGTGACTCGATAGTCAGACACGCTCCTGTTGGTGTTGTCAATCTGGCAACCTGTGCTTGCATGTGTTTTAAACCAGGACTGCAATACCTAGTTCATCCACAGGGTGTCAAACTTACATCCTGCAACTTCAATTTGTGTAAAATTGATGAATGAAGGTTCACAGGGATCTGAATAAAATGAGGGTGATGAACTTATGAACATACGACATCATTTCATTAAACCGAGTCACCAACTCCCTAACTGCATCAGAATGGCAGAGTCACTTGCTGTTTTCAAGAAACGACTAAAAACTCAACTATTTAGTCTCCACTTCACTTCCCAATCTGCAATTGCCTCTCTGGATATAGCACTAACTGTACACCAAAAAATTACTAACACTTTCCTTCTTAGACTTTACAGACCTGAAACTTGCCTATAGCACTTATTCATTGTTGCTCTTATAGTTGTGTGAATTGCTTCCTTGTCCTCATTTGTAAGTCGCTTTGGATAAAAGCGTCTACTAAATGACTCAATGTAAATGTAATGTAAATGTTAAAAAATGTTTATGAACATATTAATGAAATGATAAGACATGCTTGTAAAAAACATTGTTGAAATGAAGCAATCTGAAATCAACAACTAATTGTAACATTTTCAAATACATTAACTATAGTATAGAGATTACTGTGCATTTATTCATTCATTTATTCATTTATTTATTATTCCGGGGTCACCACAGCAGAATGAACTGCCAACTCATCCAGCACATTTTTTCACAGCGGATGCCCTTCCAGCCGCAACCCATACTCATACACTATGGACAATTTAGCTAACCCAATTCACCTGTACCGCATGTCTTTGGACTGTGGGGGAAACCGGAGCACCCGGAGGAAACCCGCATAAACGCAGGGAGAACATGCAAACTCCACAAAGAAATGCCAACTGAGCCGAGGATCGAACCAGCATCAAGATTTACAAGATAACTCAACTTCACAATTTCATATTTTATTCAATGTGGTAAATTAATTGTTTTCTGATAGTATTATAGTTCTGCATACAAACTAACTGTTAATACTCAGCTTAATACATAATGACTTCAGATTATACATTACGTTAAGTTCAATAGTATTTATAAACCATGTAATACAAATGGTTAGAAATTGCATAAATAATTCAAATACATAATGTTAAACGTGTTTAAACATCTTTCATTGAGTGAAACACAGAAGATTTATTTCCGTTATGTTCACTCTTTGTTCCCAACACTCTTTTTGTCTAAATATTTGGGAATGATAAAAATGACCAATATGTTTTATTGATATTTAGAGACAACTCAAATCCCCCTCAGTGTGTCAGTTCTGCTCTCTAACACACACACACGCACGCACGCACGCAAGCGCACACACACACACACACACACACACACACACACACACACACACACACACACACACAGACACACACACACACACACACACGGTATAAACCAGATCATGATAATGCTTTATCACCCATGCAGTTTCACTATGAACAATAAACTGTAGCCCCCGTTGTTTGTGTATACCACTGTGTCTCGCTACTCATGACACATGCAGAAAGTGCTACATTCGCAGAAATGGAATCTACGTGTGTGTGTGTGTGTGTGTGTGTGTGTGTGTGTGTCCGCGTGCGTGCGCACATTCCCCCATATGAGGAATTTCTGCTCGAAACAAGGCTCGAGCGGCTGGATTATACTTCATCAGGGCTGTGAGAAATCGCTGAGCTAAAGGTGTCTGACAGCTCTTCCTCCTAATGCTGTTTATAAAGCTTCAAGTGTCACAACATGACATCCATATCCCCCCAGCCCACCCCGTCCACACACACATAAAGCCCCTCTGTCACTCTGCCCTCTCTATAAGTGCTACTAGGTTTGCAGTTTATTTGTCACTATTGACAGTTCCAGCAGTGCAGCAGTATTACGGCTACAGGGGATTTCTGTTCACATAAGCTGTGTTCCGAAACATGGCGAACTGACTGTCTAGACAGCATTTTAAGGCATCATAAACATGCTTCCAGCATTCTGGAAAGTTGGAAGAAAAATTAAAGACTTTTTGCACGGTAAGCGAAAAGCTTTTTTGCGGTCTTGCCACATCTCATGTGGACTGGGGAATCCTCAGATAAAGTGGGGAAGGAAGAAATTCAGCAGTTGCTGTGGTGGGAAACAATGACATCTGCTTGCATTACAGTGAGGGAAAACAACTGATCCCATTTCAGAAATAAAAATGAATAAACCTCTGAATGCCTGTTCATCTTGATATAAACAGTACAAAACAATAACAGGAAAATAAACCATCTTGATATTTTTTATATTATTATTATTAATATTATTATTATTATTAAAGTTGTATGCAATTGTAAATAATTCTTGTTCAATTTCATTTTTAAAATGACAACAAGATTTTTTATTTTTTTATTTTTCTTATTTTTTTATATACTTTAATTATAAGTTCAACTTAAGTTAAAAATAGGGATATAAAATATAATAATAATTAGGGATAATAAAAAATAATTAGGGAAATTTTAAATGAAATTAATAAATAAATCAACGATTTAAAAAAATAATGAAAAAATCAGGGAAATTAAAAAAAAATGTCTGGGATAATTAAAAACGAAATAGGGGGAATTTGATAATGCTCTTGTTCAGCCACAAAGAATAAAAAACATTTCTAAAATAGACATTTCAACCAACGGTTTGGACAAATACTTCTTTTAACATGGAAAATATTCACATTACATTACTAACCCGGTCTTCAACTGTATTATTTCAGCTTGATCTCACAAGATAACGTAAGTATTTTACGTTTAGTCAGTTTAGTGGCGAATTCGTACAAATTCCTACAAGTTCAGTAGTATGAAAATGTACGATTTTAAAAAAGAGGCGTGGCACCCACTCCACCCCTAACCCCAATCGTCATTGGGTGATGAGCAAATCATATTAAATTGTACGAATTACCAGTCTCCCGGAATTTTAGACACAATTGTTGGCAGGTATGGTGTCGTCAGTTTTGTAGGACACGGGTGTACACTTATTTGTCAAGCATGCTCGAACATGTTGGTTACACCAATCTGAAAACCTGCATTTACAGGATTGTCAGAGAGGCTGAGGAAAAGTGGTTTGAATTTGGAGTGCAATTCCCATTACAGCCACTAGGTGTCAATCTTACTGCACTTTAAAGGTGCAGTAGGTGATCTGCCAAAATGCTTATAGGTTAGTATTTTAGCTTTGGACAGCAGGGAAGGGACTGTGTTTCAAAGCCCCGAACTCGAACGCGCCCACCGCAACATGACAGCAGACAACCCACTAGTTCATGTCATTTGCCAGTTAGAACTGCAAGTAGTGGTTGGCCTGGAGGCGTGCAAAAATTCCACGTATTACTAAGCCACACTTACATGCTATTTCAGAGTGAATATTCAGAGTAGCATGGCAAACAATATCAGGAGCGCGTCACAGACTGTCATTGTTCAGAAATTACCCAATGTAAATATAAAAGCAACTGCCTAGTTTTTTCGGCTAGGATAAGGGGTATTCACTGATGCTTTGTTGTTAAACTTAATACAAATCTACATTATTAATGCTATAAAAGGACCTTATGAAATTAAAAACAGGCACATCAATCTTTCACCAGGAGATTTCAGTGGCTAAACAACAGGTCTGTGCATAAAACGTTAACCCATTTGTACCAACAACATCTGCATTAGCACTGCATGACAAAAATAGTTTTAAAACAGAACATTACCTGTCTAACAGAAATACTTAAGGCATTGTTTTGTCCTTCCTCGAGCATCCAAAAGTAACTCCAATATTGATTTAGGATTTTAAAAAGTTTCAATTCAGCATTTGATTTTGCCGCGACTGTGATTGTCTAATGGCAGATATGCTTGAAAAGAAATGCGCAAATGCCCAAATCTGCATGTGTTGACAGACAGTTTAAGCTACTTTTCGGCAGTATGGAAGATGTCGGCTCAACATTATTTAATTGGATGAAATTTTTTTTAGTTTTATGACATACCCAGAATATAACAATAGATATAAACACATTTAGATAATTTACTGTAATCATTACTATTGGACTGTGAAAAGACTTTCATCCAGCACAAGAAAAAAATGTTGCTGAAGACAATCACCTACTGCACATTTAAGTGACTTTTTTAGCCACAATATTATTAATGTTTACTGCTTTACCTGTTTCTAACACAAACATCAGAAAAAACAATCAGATAAATCCGTCATCTGGATGATTCTGTTGAATGAAAGGCTCACTCAATAAAGCAGTCAGTTGCTAGTGCAACCACAAACTGTCTGCTTTGTTTCATCTTAAAAAGCATCATCCAATTTTTTACAACATCAGTCCAAACAGTAAGCTCATAAACCTGTTTATGCAATTACATTTCTGTAATGTAATTCAAAATTATATTAAATGTCTGATGCTTTTAAGTGCGGCTTAAGCTGCTTTCGTTTCATCAGCAGTTGAAAAATAAGTTTTTTTGATACTTCATTTGAACGGTAAAAACCTTATAGCATTTAATAATAACTACAATTATTTAAAATATAAGTGTTGGATATTTATATATATATATATATATATATATATATATATATATATATATATATATATATATATAATTAATTCATCTAATAGGCTAAGAAAAAGTATTGTCATTTTACATGGATAAAAAAACATCTCAAATAAATGTTGTTGTTGGGGAATTAATAAAAACACAATTTCCAAACAGCAAAAATATGACCTCCTTAAACACATACCACAGTGTCTGGTGAGCAACAACAAAATTTAGTTGACAAGTTAGCTTTACTGATAACAATGCACTGATACAAATACATTTGAGGATATTTTGACTCATTAACCACAATGCTGCCACGTTACTTAAATTTCGCATAGCATATTTTGCATTGAAGTTCAAGTGCTAAGGTAAATCCAAACGGTTTACAGCACATCGCTAATTTGCATGCGGACGCTAACTGCTGGCAATAACAAGAAGGCTTGTGAGTTACGCAAGGTTTTCAGGAAACAATTCATAGCTACTGAAGAAAATGTCTTTGTCCTACCAGCGTTGATGAACACGTTGCAGCGTTTCCAGCTGTCCTTACGTCTCTTCATTTTTAACACAAGCTCTTTGGTGAAATCGTGGACTGATCATCCCTTCCTTGGATTTGTAGCTAGCAAACAACAAACGTGCATCCACTAACGAATAACCGCGCGCATGCTGCCTCACACCTGCTACACGCGGCTTCATAACAGTCAGTTTTTTTCTCACATGCTCTTTTCTTTCATTTGATGTCGGAAATGTAAAATTACTTATTTATTTTTCTTTACAATAATAAATTTAATTGAACACATACATTGTTCAAAACATGCTGCATTTTTCTAAATAAAGAAATAAATATGTTTTGTTCATTCAATCTAAGAAGGTTAGGCTACTGTAAGTTTGTAACACCAGAACTCCACATTCACATACTATATTGCAGATTTTAAAATTACATAAAAGCTTTTTCTAGATAAATGTTTATTTAAGGTATAAGGGGAATATAGCCTATTTTGCATTCCAATATATAAAGGAAGCTCTATTCTCTCAATTTTGTTAAATTAATTGTTAGGAAAATGCAGGTCAAAGGCCTGTAAAATTACATATTTTATGCGTTGTTTATTCTCCACAAATAAACATGTAGCAAATTATAATAATAATGTAGATAACTCGCTCGCATATCCACATTAATAATCTGTGACAAATTAATGTAGATTAAAGTGCTCGCATACCTACACCATTATTACTGTAGTAAATTAGCTCAAGGTTATTCTTCCCGCACCTTTCCTGCCGTTATAATGTTGCGAGTTGTGATTTAGATTTCAATGCTCGCATACCTTCTGGAACATTATATAGCAGACTAACTTAGCGGGAGGAAGATTCATTTGAACGGGGCTTCAAATGAATCGACTCTTTTGATCCGAACAAACGAATCGTTCAGCGATGCTATCAACATAAAGTTTGAGCAGGGTAGCAAGATCAAAGTTCAAGACATTAAATTCATTAATATACACAGGCACCTTTCTTTATACAAAATTAAACTTTATTGATTAATCTAAGAGAAACTAACACCTAAAGCAGGTCGCACACCAGAAGCGCCGCTCGGCGGCGCGCCACTCAGCGCCACGCCACTCAGCGCCACGCAGCGCCATGTATTTTAGAATTCTAAACATAGGTTTCTATCAGGATACACACAACGGCGCCGCAAGGCGACGGCTCAGGACGCAGTTCATTTTTCAGCCGCGCCACAGAGCGCCATCTGATTAGTTTCATGTTAAATATCATTCGAATGTGCGCGTCTGGTGTGTGATACTTTAAACTGTCATGTACTGTACGCGCCGTGTCGCGGCGCCGAGCGGCGCTTCTGGTGTGCGACCTGCTTAACACAAACACACATTCATACAAGCATAGGGAAGAGAAACTAACGTGAGGTAAGAGGTTGAGAAGGTGTAATGATGGGAAAAACCCTCAGAGTTTGAAAGCACAAACCAAGCAAACCAAACGTGATCAAATTCAATATAACCCTTCTATTGTCTCTATAGGGTTGAATTTAGCTCACACCAGTTTAGATGTTGGAAGAGAGTTGATACTTGCGGTCTGTCTGTGAGGTCAGAGCTCCCGTTGTTAAGCACGTGGTTCAGCTGATCCTCTTCTGTTCTTCACGAGGCTGGTAGTGAAAGTCGGTGTGTGACGCTGAAGCCGCAAAAGTTTCTAGTTGGTGAAATGTCTGAGTGCGGTGCGATTAACCCTATCCGGCTGGGTTTCTGCCTGCTTTCTTGAAGGTTTCAATACTTAGGTTTGTGAGGAAGTGGTAGAGAGTTTTGAAGACAGTTTCAAAAACAGAGGCCTTTGGAGCCGGGAGAGAGAGGGAGGAGCTCCCAGGTAACTTGTTTCAGAGCAGAGAGGGGTGCCAAGAGAGGTGCCAAGAGAGTTTGAACAGAGAGAGCCGAGGGTAGTTTCGAAGCGAGGGCCCGAGTTTAGCTGGGTCCTAAACTTTTATAGGGCGGGTTCGGATCCACCCTCCATTGAAAGTTGACCAATTAAAAGCTAACTTCCTTGAATAGTAATTTACAGCTCTTTGTCTGAGGCAGAAGAATTTGCATAGGCAAATTTTATGCAAATCGGGACAGAAATGTTAAAGTCTCTTAAAACGTTAATATGTTGCACTCATATTAAAATAAAATGTCAACGATCGATTTGTACAGCGAGTAAGCTTTTCAAAAAGTCAAAACTTGAACAGTATAAGAGGATGTTTAGCTTAGGTACAGTTAAACATTATATGCAGTATTAAAACCAAAAATATTAATACAAGAGAAAGGGAAACTTTGCAAAACATATGATTAAAAATAAAGAGAGTAAAGTTTATATGAAAACATCAGTGTTAAACAAGCAGTTTAAAGAGTCCTTTGTAAGTCGTTCCTGTGTTTAATGCCACATGGCACATTCCTTTGGGTCATAAATACCTTGGAATCAGGTTTTGAGTCTTCTCTGGGCAAAGTTGTCTCAGTTGTGGAATAAAATGCAAAATATTTATGTGTAAGTTAAGTTATTTATATTTAAAGTTAAGTATTAAGTTTGTGTCTAATGATTTTTTTTTCATATTTGTAGATTTTTCATGTTTCTTCTATATATCCTTGAAATATTATTCAAGACATGAAATTCTTTAAAAGTATTTCTTAATTTTTTTTTTCTGGGATGTTTGAGAAATATAAAAGCTATGGATTAAAGTCTGGTGAAGACTGCTTGCAGGTTATTGTTTAAAAGAATAGCACAACAATGACTATGCCGGCTGTGCTATAAAATCTACTGAAGTGTGTGAACTATTTGATAGTGTATATTCAGCTTTAGTTTGCACACATTTAAGCAACTAGATATTCACTCTAGATTTTATTGATATTGTTCTACCTGTATATGTTTTAACTCTCAAAAGCCATTGACCTGTGAATCAGGAAGTACCACAATAAATATTTTATGTTATACTAAAAAAAAAACAAATTCCTTGCAACTTGATGGCCTGTGGAGAGTGAGTGAATGAAAGACAGCTTTTCATTTTTGGATAAATTGCAACTTTAACACATGTTCTTGCTGATCCAATCACAAATTGACAGCACATGTGCATGTGCAAACCTGTACATGTGCAAACTAAGTCTGAAAACACATTAGATTGTATTGCTTTCATTGTCTAAATATTCATGTAGCTTAATGTGTTCAAAAAGGCAATCATTGAACATCTAATATTTAAACAATTCAGCATGTACACAAGCCAGAAGGGATTTAAACTTTCACATCTAAAACTGTAATTTCATGTGCAAATTGCACAAGTTTATACCATAATATTTAGTTAAAAGGACCATATAAGCCCATACGTACATACAGACACCCGCATGTCCTTCCCGCAAAAAAAATGAGGATAATAGTCAACACAGACAAAAGAGATGGATTAAAAATTCAGGTATAACTGAAAATGTGTCTCCTAAGTCAATTTGTAATCCATTAAACCAAATCACAAATGCTAATACAGAATCTCTCATGCTCTTTGCGTGACTTGGTATTTGTGCCATGTAGCGCATTCCAGACGATTAACTTTTGAAGACCTATTTTTGTTAGCATGCTGCATATTGTAGCCTGCAGACATACACTCTCAGAAATAAAGGTACAGTACGAGAGCTGTCACTAAATTGGTACCCTTTCAAAAGGTACACATTTGTACTTAAAGTGTCCATAGTGGTACCTCAAAAGTGTACATTACTACCAAAACTTTTTAAGAGGTATTTGTAGCCTTGAGGTAGAAATAAGAACCATTTGGTTACAAATGTGTATACCTTTTAAAAAAGTGCCAAAGTTTTGAGAGAGTATAGGGTGACCAGGCATCCTGTTTTTACAACATTTTTCTTTTTGTCCTGACAGTATAGTTAATATGTAAATAGCCTATGTCCCAATTTCAACTGTTATGCTGATGTACAGATCCTCAGGATGCTTCCAGTCAGTTACCGTGGTACATTACTCTGTGAACCTAACCTGGTTAGGATATTTTTGGATAGAAACAGCTATTGCCTACATTTCAGTCACACAAAAGAACAAAGTCACGTACAAGAATGGCTTTTGCCTTTTTAATAAATAATTAGCTTAAAATCACTGACCTTCGACATGTACTGTAACTGTTTCACTGATGCAGTGGTGTAGCTTTGGTCATATTTGTTATAATTTTGCATGAGCAGATCAAGTTTAGCAGCATGGAGAAAGAAATGCTGATCTCTTTTTTTCAGATGTTGCCATGGTCACTCGTAATATCTGCGCTCCATTGATAATGGCTTTTTCTGAACCCAGATCAGCTATTCTGAAACCGAAAAACTATGAGTTTTTAAATTCTCGGTAAATCAACTCAGAGTTTAGGTTTAAACTCCGAGTTGGTTGAACCTCCTTACTAAAACAGGGCCCAGATGTGCTGCTGATACTTCTCAAGTTATATATAAAGCTTGCATCAATGAAGTGTTTGTTGGCTAAACCAGAAGTTAGGATCCTAGCTAACCTTGCGAATAGGGTTTTTTGGGCAATTAAGTAAAAATAAACACCTTTTCATTAATTTATTAACCCTCTACCGCACACATTATGATAAATCTATATAAAAAAAAAAGCATTTGACTGTTTTTTCTTTTCTTAAAATGGCTTAACTTGAAGTGCTGTAAAAAAGTTTGAAAAAAAAAAATTAAGTTACTTTATGCAATGGTGCCACATGGCAACAACGTCCAACTATAGATCTAACTTATTTAAAACTTTCCTTACAATTAATAAATTTGTTGTTTGAAATTATTTAATTGGTGCTTCAGTATTACAAGCTTTAACACAGAACTTATAAATAACAACTTATACATACTTTCCACCAACTCATATTCCAACAGCTTTCATTTATTCCATTCTTTTTTGATGAATATTATTAAAAACAATCATAATATTGTATTATCATGTATACAACATACAGCAAATAAAAATATTTTCTCCGGTAAATATTATAATAAATAAAGAACAAGTCTAGTATATCCAGATGTATCAGAATAATGTAGCTACTAGTTAACAATGTTTATGTATTATACTTTGTAGTATACTACACCTGTCTTATCTGCCTCTAAGCTAACTTACATGAACTGTCTCTATCAAATGTCCAGTCTGCATCATTCTCATAGTCACCAAAACCCATCTCATCCTCACTTTCATCTGCAGGAAGAGCCAGTTCTGTCCTTTTCTTCTTTCACTTAACATAGAACATGGTGGTGCTCGCTAATACACTGTTCCCTTCAATGTTCCCATCAATCCAAAAGAAGTATTGCCGTTAAAACTAGATTTTATCCATAATGCAAATGCCATTAACATATCACTTATCAACATTATATTACTAGCCTTTATGTTGTTATTTGTTGTTACAACTTTAAAGTTCACAGCTGATCTTGCTAGCTAGCTAAGCCATTGCAATATTGCTAGTTCCACTATTGCTCAGTGTTGCCATTTGGCAACACATACATTTGATCGATTTACAAAAAACTATTTGTGATGTGTATATGTCATCCTAACTTACTGAAGGTGATGTTTCAGATGTTTTTGTGGATCGGACATAATTTGACCCTTTGTTTTTATTGATGTTTACATTTGCATTTAGCAACTACTCACAATAAATGCCAGTCTGTCAGAAATCGCACTACAGAAAAACACAGCATGTCATGTGATTTAACCAAAGCACATCATTGGCTACACTAAGGTCTTCTCTTTCCAACAACAACAACCCCAAAAAAATATGTTGGTTTTAGAGAAACATTGGCAAGGAAATGAACATAAGTTCATAAGTTTATGTTGCCATATGGTTACACCATGCAATAGAGGGTTATATATCCTTCAGGTTAGTTCCTTATTTATTAGGGGTTGCCACAGCGGATTGAACCACCAACTAATCCAGCATATGTTTTACACAGCGGATGGTCTTCCAGCCACAACCCAGTACTGAGAAACACCCATACACTCTCTCATACAAGCACACTCATACATTAAGGCCAATTTTGTTAATTCAGTTAATCTACACACCATGTCTTTAGATTGTGGGGAAAAGTGGAGCACTCAGAGGAAACCCATGTGAACATGTGGAGAACATGCAAACTCCACACAGAAATGCCAACTGGCCCTGTCGAGACTCAAACCAGTGACCTTCTTGCTGTGTGGAGACAATGCTAACTACTGAGCCACCATGCCACTAAACGCTTTTTACATTTGCTTATAATGGAAATCTTAGCAATTGAACATAACTTTTATTAAATAGTGAAGCTCAGCTCTTTGATGAAAAGGGTGCTTCACATTTTAAAACTGACACTTTATAAATTGAAGAAAAATTGTGAGGTTAGACTATAAATGAACTACAACACCACGGTTCCACGATTTCACTGTCACAATGATTGAGCATTAAAAAAGCTATAACATTGGACTACTCAGTAGGCAGGTTTTCCTGTTTGCGATGACATTTAATGTCTCTGACAACCTCTGTAGTCCCATTTAGCTACTAATTAGCAATCATTAACCTTTTTGTAAATGGCTAAAACCTTATACATTCACTGATAGTGTATTACTGATGTGTTTCATTTGTAGGAACAATGACAATATCATGAATATCTTCATCTTTAAAAAAAAAAAGGATTTTATTTGTGGCTATATTCCATGTTAGAAGTGTTTTACAAAATAACTAAGGTATTTCAACAATATAACTTTAAGTATAACACAGTGGCTTGTTAGATAACAGTCGTGATTGTAATAAAAAATAAATATATTAACTAAATTTAAATGCTACAGCAGCCAAAAATTGTAGGAAATTATTGTAGGAGTTGAATGATTTCAGCACATTTACAGCCACAGAATATCACTAGTCTCTAAGTCATTAATAGTGCCTTAATCCAGTCTTCTCCAGTCTCTCTTGCAGTTCAGTGATTGTAGAGTGATTCTAGGCATTGTAAAGCTGTTTCATGATTTCAATGTTATCAGTTCTAAGGAACTGTTCTACTGGTTTTGTTGTGTGATGGAGCTCATTGTCCTGCATAAAAATTCATGGCTAATTAGAAACAGAGAATGAACCGCATATTGCTTAAAGGATCTTGTGATAAACATTTGCATGTACTCTACCATAAAAGAGTACAAGTTCAAATTCTGCTGTGGAAAACATCTTCCAAACCATGACACTTCGCTTCCACCCTTACTGATGTCTTTACACACTTTTTGTTCAGTCGTTCTCCAGTTTGACGATAAACAAAATTAGACTCAAATAAACTAGCTTCACTTGCTATAGCTGAAAAGGTCTTCTCTTTGGCCATTTTTCCTCTCTGTAACTTCTCTGTCACTTTAGAATGGCTCATCATCTTGCATATCTGTGAAAACTGTCAGTTAAACAACTCTTGTCAAAAAAATGTAATATTTTATCAGGTGCCAGATTGACATCAATAACCTGGAACCTAAAAGTGTTTTTTTAGTTTGATCAGTGTATTTTTTCAAATAACTCTTTGAATTTTTATTTTTTTTACTCGGCTTCTAAATATCTGTAACAATTTTAATTCTGCTCTTTTACTCCTGTTAGGATAAATTTATATAAAACTGAGGCTAAGTTTAAAAGAGCTTCTGTGTTTTATGACTCATCTCCTTCCTTAATGATTTACACAGATTTTAAATTATGCATTGCATTGTGTTTTAACATTCAAGCAATTGCCTTCAACTTTAAAAGAACATAGATTGATAATTTTCGATATTTTTACCTGTTAAAAATGATTAATGCCTTTATTTTTCATCCTACCTTAATTTCCTACCTTAACCTTAAGTTATTATCCAACATCAATCAAACGAACTAAAAACATCAGTAAAAGTAAAAAAAAAAAAAAAAAAAAAAAATATATATATATATATATATATATATATATATATATATATATATATATATATATATATATATATATGCAATATAATTAAAATAAATTAATGTAACACAAATGTTTTTTGACACATCTCTTGTGAGTGTACATCATGTTAAATATTTATATATTTATATTTGAGAGTACCAGTATTTCTTACTAGCCAAAACTTTTTAATGAGGAAAAAAATGCTGAGCGCACCATATGACAGTATGATATGACACTATATGATAACAACACTGCTAGACATTTCCCCTCATTTCACTGAAATAAACTGCATCTTTTGGAACTGCAGTTATTTCCATCATTATTTCTTACAAGGGTAAGAAAACACCTCCTACGATGAAATCACATGAATATTGCCTATAGGTATGTAGTCAGAAAACAAGAAGTCAGTGGGCTCTGCTTTGGAATACAGCTTACTGTATGACAGGACAATACACTGAAAAAAAACACACTGTTGGACTAACATTAACAAATATGTACATTGGTTGCCCATATTAAAATTATTTTTTTTATAATGCATGATTTGTATATTTGTAAGTCGCTTTTGTAAGTCGCTCATCTGTAAGTCGCTTTGGATAAAAGCGTCTGCTAAATGACTAAATGTATCTGTATGCTAATCCTACATGATTTTTAAGTTCAAGCTGTATACTTTATTTTTGACTAAAGATTATTTTATGTTTAAACTACATAATTTATGCTTGTTTAATAAACTTGATCAGCTGTATACACATGGTTGCATGGTTCGCTCTTGTTGAAGCTTTCAATCTCGTTCATTTAAAATAAAAAATGCCAGCACCCAAAACTTGACTGCTATTCTTCTCCAGAGCAGTAAGATAAAACAAGTCTTTTTCATTCATTCATTCATTCATTTTCTTGTCAGCTTATTCTCTTTATTAATACAATAGGTGCCCTTTAATGCTGTCCCAACATAAATTGATTGTGTGAAACCCAGCATTTTGGGAACTACACATCCAACCAGGTCCTTCGTATTGTTCAGCACAATTAAGAAACACAAAAAATTAAGAAGCTCATTTGAAACAAGTACTTTGAACAAGCTGCAAAAAAAAAATAATAATAAAAAATAAATAAATAAATAAATAAATAAATAAATAAATATATATATATATATATATATATAATTTTTTTTTTTTTTACTTTATTTATTTATTTATTTATTTTGAGCACATGCCACTTGAGGTGTAAAAAGGGGAAAAGAATAATAACTGTCAAGTGGTGATATGAAATTTCCTTTTACGACTTTAGTGGAAGTACTAGACATGTAGTCTGAATGACAATATCTATGCTAAACCAGTCACACCAACTAGTACAACGCTAAACATCAACCACCAACAGAGCCATGTAAAGGCTACTTACTATCCTACAAAGCCATTCAGAACATGTTCAGTGGCCAGAAACTGAATGATGCTTATGCTCATAGTGTTAAACCAGCAGGAAAAGGAAGGAAATTAAATGGGGATAATACTTAAAACGCTTAAGCTAAGTGTGTGCAGGCTGTTAACTTTATCTCCAGTCTGAGCTCATTGCTTGGCTGCGTCTGTCTGGCGGTGAAATGCCTGGAAAAAAGAAATTGAGAGTCACATACGGGCACATATAAGCGCACCTCGGTAAGAGCGTTATACGCTGACACAAACGCAAGCATATATACCCACTGGCACATGCATGCAAACACACACTGCCGAACTGGAAGGCTGGCCTGAGGAGGATTCATTATGATTCTGAGTGTGTGAGCGGAGCAGGCCAAACGCAGAGGGTCAGATCTCATTTCCTTTAGAGTGTCTTGCCAATCGATTCTTCTCAGAGAGATATAGAATGAGGTAGTGAGAAATAAAGAGGGAGGAAGTAAGAGCGTATCAGAGAATAGGGAAGATAAAGGTAGAAAGACAAATATGGGTTCATGAGCAAACACATAAAGATCTGTGATATCGGCAATATCACTTTAGTTAGAAGATTATGATTATAAATCTAGTATTTTTGTGGTCCCTGCAAAAGAAAAAGAAAAAAATCTTTTTGAGAGTATTTTTGTTTTGTTATCCAGCAATATTTATTAAGAGATATTTGAAATTATTGCTATGAACATGTAATGCAATGACTAACTTATGTTGAAATGGAAATTGTTTGCTAAGGATTTGACAATATAACTATTTGAAGATTGGAAATCTCAGAGTTTAAAAAATCTCATAATCAAATCGCCTTTAAATTTAATCAAATTAAATTATCAGCAATGCATATCACTAATAAAAAACTTTGGTTGTATGGTATTGTATTTTTGGCTATTTACAAAATATATACCCATGCAACTTGAATGGCTTTGTGGTTTTGTGGTCCAATCAACAATAAAATCATGCACTATTGACACTATGACATATTTTGATATATATATAAAAAAACACTTAAAAAGCGCTCAACCTGGTGGCACGATGGCTCAATGGTTAGCACGTTTGCCTCACAGCAAGAGGGCCCTGGTTTGAGTCCCGGCTGGGCCAGTTGGCATTTGTGTGTGGAGTTTGCAAGTTCTTCCAATATTCCGTGGGTTTCCTTGGGGACATGGGGTATAACTGAATTATATAAACTAAATTGGTAATATTGTATAAGTGTAGTTGGTGGTTCATTCCGCTGTGGTGACTCCTAATAAATAATATACTAAGCTAAAGGAAAATAAATGAATCTAAGCTTTTTGATGATTGCTTTTAACAACAGCAAAAACAAAAAAGTGACCTCAACAGAAGATGTGATTATATAATTAAATTAACCAAATTGATCTCAATCATTACAATCACCATCTGAAATGTAATTCTGAAATACCAAGGTATGAGGTGTCTTATGTGGATGGAAGGGCATCCACCACATTAAAACATGCCTGAGTAGTTGGCGGTTCATTTTGCTGAGGTGAGCCTTTATAAATCAGGGCCTAAACCAAAGGAAAGTGAATGAATGAGTGAGAGATTGTCAAGATTATGAGCACTTCAGAGTAAAAACAATCATGGCCAGTTGGCCACTATTGAAGTCATTCCAAATTGAGGCGCTCAAAACTGGCTACTTCAAAGGTCCCTTTGGAATGAAAAATTTCAAAGGGCACAGCTGATGGACACATACTGTGTTCCATGTAGAATCGCTCATCCCTATGCCCTAATTCCTTCGAAAGCTATCACTCTGCAAGGGTAAACCGTTCAAAGAGAGCTCCTCCAAATGCAACGCAGTGAAAATGTGTAGGGCAAACAGGCCAAAAACTACAGTTTAAGAAACCGTTAGATTTATCAACTATAGGAAACCATGATCAGAGGTGTGTGTTATGTTACCTCATATTAAAGACAAAAGTTTGCGATTAAAAACAGCAAAAAGGAGGACTTAACAACCGATGACAAGATGAATAATAAATAATTGAGGTTGAGAAAAGAAGGCACAGAAAGAGGCAACAGGTAATATTTAGCTTTCTGAATGTGTCTTGCAATTCTTTAAAATGCTGTGCTGGTGTTTTGTACAGCATGCGTTCACCCAATCAGCATACACTTACATCACTGTGGTTCCTATTTTGCTCTAAAGTAAAAGCTAATTTAGTTCCCCAAAAAGCCATTCTTAAATTAAAATTCCCCAGCTCCTGTGGAATGAACACACTTAAAAGCGGGTACATCTGTCAATATTACTGTGAAATATATTTTTTTCGTGAAAGGTACCTGAGGTGCTATCACAAAGTAATTTAAAATAGTGGATCAATAGTAAAAATATATTTAACTATAGAAATTACTTCACAATAGTGATAAGCCTGTTAAACTTTGTAGGTCAAAAAGTCTGTCAACAACTTGCAATGTCTGCACTTTTTGTCAAGGGGTATGATGGATAAAAATAACTTTTTTACTCATTTGAAGTACAGTAGCTGATATCTATTAATCCCTTTATACATACATTTGTCAACAGTCTCTCCATTTCTTTTCTGACTGTGATCAAACAATTGCCCAGTTCAGTGCTGACATCCTGAGAACAAACTAAAGGCCCTGATATACTTTTTATCTTCTTCCTCAATAAGAAGTTTGTTTTCAAACATTTTGAAGGGTTATGAATTAAAATATAACCTTTTGAAATGTGGCTAGCACTATACAATTATAGTACATGAATAATGATGTACTAATATGCAAATTAAACATTATGAACTAATAATGAGTTAAGGCTTGCGCTTATGAACTAACTTTAACTACAACTGTAGTTAATTCTTAACTGCTCATGAACCTTGAGTTTAAACATAACAGTTATGCACATCTATCAATGTAATCAGTGCAATGTGCATTAAAAAAACATCAAAACTAAGAGTTTAATCAGGAGTTCATAAATAGTTAAGAATGAGTTAATGATAATGTGCCCCTCCAAGTAAAGTAATGGCATAAAATATAATAAAATGTCATAAGTTCATGTTAATTACATTTAGCTTAAACTAAAATGTTAATCAATATATTAATTGACAAACATGAACTAACTAGTAATTAAGTTAGCCATTAGGAACTTGTGTGACTCATTTTGTAGTTCTTGATTATGGCTTAACTCCTCATTAGTTCATTATGAAGCAACATTTAATTTACATATTAGACCATCATTAATTATATACTGATATTGTGAAGTGTTACAAAAATGTGTTCATATAATGAAAAAGTGTTTGCAATCCTGTGAAAGCAGGGGGTGGATAAGTAGATTCCTGCACCCATGGCTCATCTATCCATTTTTTCAAATTTACACATACATTAAACATCAGGATAGGATCCTTGTGCAATTTATTTCAAAATATATTTTTTACTGTGCTATCAGTGCATCATGTGTATTGGAACACAGTTGACTTAGACGTTATACCATTCTGACAGACATTTTCCAAAGTAGATGAACTCAGAAGAGTTCAGACATACTATTTGGCTCATGTAGAGATTTTTCTAAATCTATATAGTATGGATGTATGCATGGTATTTTCAGAGGCAGAGAATGTCATCATTCTCTTATAAATATGTGAGTGCTAAATCTTACTGTAAAACAGTCAATAATTGAGAAATTATGCAACATGGCAAGTTTGAAGGGGATTCTTAAAATAGTTTAAAATGTTGTGTAGAATTTAGACCTGCAGACATTGAAGTCAGAATTATTAAATCCCTTCAATTATTAGCTCCCTGTTTATTTTTTTTTCAATTTCTGTTTAACAGAGTGAACATTTTTTGAACACAATTCTAAACATATTAGTTTTAATCACTAATTTCTAATCATTTATTTAGCCTTTGCCATGATGACAGTAAATAATATTTTACTAGATAATTTTCAAGACATTTCTATACAGTTTAAAGTGACATTTTAAAGGCTTAAATAGGTTAATTATGTTATCTAAGCAGATCAGGGTAATTAATTAGACAAGTTTTTTTATAATGACGGTTTGTTTATTGAAAAAATATAAAGGGGCTAATACTTTTGACCTTATAATGGTTTTAAAAAAATTAAAAAGTGCTTTCATTCTATCCAAAATAAAACAAATAAGACTTTCTCCAGAAGAAAAAAATATTATCAGACATACTGTGAAAATTTTTTTGATCTGCTAAACATAATTTGGGATATATATATATATATATATATATATATATATATATATATATATATATATATATATATATATATATATAAATAAATAAATAAATAAATTATATATATATATATATATATATATATATATATATATATATATATATAAATTAAGGGGGGGTTAATAATTCTGATTTCAACTGTATATATTTCCAAACATACACTACAAAGCATCCATGAAACATTAGGAGAGGATTATAGTGTGATTTGGTTCAAAATACATTTGCATTGTTTTTTATGTGCTATTATCCACTGGCACTGCTATGAATGAAGTTGCCCATCGTATTTATCCAACATGTATTTGAACACAATGCTGTTTACATTTCAGATCAATCCACATTAAGCCCTGCTCACACTGTGCGATTTGGTGTCTGAGACAAATTTGGAAAATTCTTAAAGAGTCCTGTAATTCTAGGCTAAAATCTTTGGTCTTTGATCACTGACTCATCAATCATCACTCCTTAATGGTCAAATTATCCCTCTGATGAAATTCTGGCAGGAGATTTCAAACATTTTCCTACAGTGTGACTTTTTTGTGCATTAAATCAAGAACCTTTTTACTGTTTGTATTTGCAGTGGGATATTATTTCAGAATGCAGGTTATTGATTGTCATGAATGGATGACGTCAAACTCTGAATAGTAAACTCTGAGTAGTCTTGTTCAAGTTTGGCATGTCTTGTCAGGGTTGGTGATGGGAAATGGGGAAAAAGGAGCGAGGACTCAAATGCAGGGAAATGGGATTTTATTAAATAATAAAAATAAAATAAAATGCAAAATAAACTACCCCGAGGGGGAAAACATTAACAAAACAAATACATACACATACAAACAGGACTGGGCAGACTGGCAAGGATGAGGACTGGAAACACAACAGGACTAGACTTCAAACGACAAAATGTGATGACGAACTGACACAGGACAGCAAAAGTGAGGGGTATATAAACTGTAGAAGATTAACACAAACAGGTGAACACAATTAACTAATAATGGGTTAACAAGGAGGGTGGGACAAGACAATAGACGGGAGAGCGCATGACACAGAGAGACAATACAAGCCATGCGCTCACATAACACAACAAGAACATGCAGCCAATGAGAGAACTCATTAACCGCATGTTCATGACAACAAACACAACACTGAAGCACACGACAAAAGCACGTGACCACAATGTAAACACCGAGCCACGTGCTTTGACAAGAGACGCAAGACACGAGCACACGATGAATGAAAACTCACCATGCGCTCACATATGCAGCATGCATGCTTCATCCCAGCGCCGACCAAAACCGAAACCAACAAGACTGAGACGCTGGGAATGAAACACCATGCTGCTGACAGACGAAAACACAAACACGAGTACAAGAGCCCACGCGTCTGAGGGACGCAGAGCGCGCACGCGGCCACGTCAAGCAGGAGCGCGCACACTCTGCGTACACCCACGACGGCACGCGCACACAGAGACAGAAACAGGACCAGACATGAGTAGCGTCAAAGATCTGCCACCAAAACAAGAATTTACAAGATCAGAGTGGCAGAACCCTGACACTACCCCCCCCAAAAGGGACGCCACCTGGCGTCCCTAAAGGGAACATCCAACAAGGAACAAGACAGACAAGAAACACCACAAGACAACAAAACAGGCAACATCAACAAACACAAGACAGGGAGGTGAACAGGCAAGACATGAAGGGGGGGAGGGAGGGGAGCCAAGTCAGACCCAACACGACAAACAAGGGAGGGATGGGAGGGCAAGACAAGGGAGGATCAGTCCAGGGTGGGACCGGAGGAACTGTCCAGGGTGGGTCCAGCGGGTCGAGAGCCCTAGCAGGGAACCAGGGTGGAGCCGGAGGGTCCGTCCAGGGTGGAGGAAAGGAACACCAGGGAGGGGCAGGAGGGACGACCCAGGGAGTGTCTATGAGGGGAAACAAGACCAGAGGTCTGTGGGGGGCCGGCAGGGCAAGGAGCCGGGCTGGGACCGGCAGGGCTAGACGTCTGGTAGGTGCCGGCAGGGAAAGGAGCCGGGCTGGGGACGGCAGGGCTAGACGTCTGGGTGGTGCCGGCAGGGAAAGACGTCTGGGTGGTGCCGGCAGGGCAAGGAGCCGGGCTGGGGCCGGCAGGGCAAGACGTCTGGTTGGGGCCGGCAGGGCAAAAAGCAGGGCTGGGGCCGGCAGGGCTAAACGTCTGGTAGGTGCCGGCAGGGAAAGGAGCCGGGCTGGGGCCGGCAGGGCTAGACGTCTGGGTGGTGCCGGCAGGGAAAGACGTCTGGGTGGTGCCGGCAGGGCAAGGAGCCGGGCTGGGGCCGGCTGGGCAAGACGTCTGGGTGGTGCCGGCAGGGCAAGGAGCCGGGCTGGGGCCGGCAGGGCTAGACGTCTGGTAGGTGCCGGCAGGGAAAGGAGCCGGGGTGGGGCCGGCAGGGAAAGACGTCTGGGTGGTGCCGGCAGGGCAAGGAGCCGGGCTGGGGCCGGCAGGGAAAGACGTCTGGGTGGTGCCGGCAGGGCAAGGAGCCGGGCTGGGGCCGGCAGGGAAAGACGTCTGGGTGGTGCCGGCAGGGCAAGGAGCCGGACTGGGACCGGCACTGAGCGGCGCTCAGGGGCTGGAGCCGACACTGGAGGGCGCTCAGGGGCTGGAGCCGACACTGGAGGGCGCTCAGGGGCTGGAGCCGACACTGGAGGGCGCTCAGGGGCTGGAGCCGACACTGGAGGGCGCTCAGGGGCTGGAGCCGACACTGGAGGGCGCTCAGGGGCTGGAGCCGACACTGGAGGGCGCTCAGGGGCTGGAGCCGACACTGGAGGGCGCTCAGGGGCTGGAGCCGACACTGGAGGGCGCTCAGGGGCTGGAGCCGACACTGGAGGGCGCTCAGGGGCTGGAGCCGACACTGGAGGGCGCTCAGGGGCTGGAGCCGACACTGGAGGGCGCTCAGGGGCTGGAGCCGACACTGGAGGGCGCTCAGGGGCTGGAGCCGACACTGGAGGGCGCTCAGGGGCTGGAGCCGACACTGGAGGGCGCTCAGGGGCTGGAGCCGACACTGGAGGGCGCTCAGGGGCTGGAGCCGACACTGGAGGGCGCTCAGGGGCTGGAGCCGACACTGGAGGGCGCTCAGGGGCTGGAGCCGACACTGGAGGGCGCTCAGGGGCTGGAGCCGACACTGGAGGGCGCTCAGGGGCTGGAGCCGACACTGGAGGGCGCTCAGGGGCTGGAGCCGACACTGGAGGGCGCTCAGGGGCTGGAGCCGACACTGGAGGGCGCTCAGGGGCTGGAGCCGACACTGGAGGGCGCTCAGGGGCTGGAGCCGACACTGGAGGGCGCTCAGGGGCTGGAGCCGACACTGGAGGGCGCTCAGGGGCTGGAGCCGACACTGGAGGGCGCTCAGGGGCTGGAGCCGACACTGGAGGGCGCTCAGGGGCTGGAGCCGACACTGGAGGGCGCTCAGGGGCTGGAGCCGACACTGGAGGGCGCTCAGGGGCTGGAGCCGACACTGGAGGGCGCTCAGGGGCTGGAGCCGACACTGGAGGGCGCTCAGGGGCTGGAGCAACCCTCGCAGAAGAGGCCTTTCTCTTCCGCCTCCGCTTTTGGGTGCGGGTTAACCCTTGGGGGCTGGACATGGACCAGGAGATGGTGCTGGTGGTGGTGGTGAGAGGGGTCCATTCCCCCTCCAGGATCTCCCTCTCCATCCTCAGACAGGAATAGTCCACCACCTCCCAAAACGTCCATGTCCTGATATCACCCAGCTCCTCCCAATCGAATGGCTCATCCAATCCAGCCAGAAAGATGTGGATGAGGGTGGTCTTACTGAACCCAAGCCCCCGGACTGCCTCAAGAAGATCTTCGGCGTAGATGCCAAAGGGGCGATGGTTCTGCCTGTGAGACAGTCCTCTGGCTGGGGGTTGGTCGATGGGTCCTTCTTGCTGGGAGCAAGCTGGGCGCAGAAATAGTCCCATTTCCGCTGAGTCCTCTTTTTGGTCAGTTCGTACTGTCAGGGTTGGTGATGGGAAATGGGGAAAAAGGAGCGAGGACTCAAATGCAGGGAAATGGGATTTTATTAAATAATAAAAATAAAATAAAATGCAAAATAAACTACCCCGAGGGGGAAAACATTAACAAAACAAATACATACACATACAAACAGGACTGGGCAGACTGGCAAGGATGAGGACTGGAAACACAACAGGACTAGACTTCAAACGACAAAATGTGATGACGAACTGACACAGGACAGCAAAAGTGAGGGGTATATAAACTGTAGAAGATTAACACAAACAGGTGAACACAATTAACTAATAATGGGTTAACAAGGAGGGTGGGACAAGACAATAGACGGGAGAGCGCATGACACAGAGAGACAATACAAGCCATGCGCTCACATAACACAACAAGAACATGCAGCCAATGAGAGAACTCATTAACCGCATGTTCATGACAACAAACACAACACTGAAGCACACGACAAAAGCACGTGACCACAATGTAAACACCGAGCCACGTGCTTTGACAAGAGACGCAAGACACGAGCACACGATGAATGAAAACTCACCATGCGCTCACGTATGCAGCATGCATGCTTCATCCCAGCGCCGACCAAAACCGAAACCAACAAGACTGAGACGCTGGGAATGAAACACCATGCTGCTGACAGACGAAAACACAAACACGAGTACAAGAGCCCACGCGTCTGAGGGACGCAGAGCGCGCACGCGGCCACGTCAAGCAGGAGCGCGCACACTCTGCGTACACCCACGACGGCGCGCGCACACAGAGACAGAAACAGGACCAGACATGAGTAGCGTCAAAGATCTGCCACCAAAACAAGAATTTACAAGATCAGAGTGGCAGAACCCTGACATGTCTTGAATGTCATTCAATCTGATAACAACCAAGACCTTACAGTGTGACATGGGATTCATGTATGTGCGGTTTAACAATCTACAATTGTTTAGGATTAATAAAAATCCCAGTGTGAGCTGGGATTTAGACTGTAAGCAAAATCCAAAAATATCAATTGATATCCTCTACATTAGTCCACATAAAGGAGTGAATGAAAATGATTGAGTCATTTTATTTGAGCTGGTTGATAAAAATAAAAACTGTCAATTAGCAATGAAACAAAGTGACTTCTGTCATGTATACAAACATTAATTATACAATAAAAGGGATAGTTCACCCAACATTGAAAATGATGTCCTGATTTACTTACCCTTTGACTGTTCTTTACAGGTTTTATTTATTTATTTAGACGTTTTTGTTCACACTTTGTTAAGCATAGGACAAGGTATTCTGTAGGAATGTGGGAAACCTGAAACTACTGATTTTTCGTAGTAGTAACTAATTAAATGGAAGTCAATGATTACAGGTTTCCAACATTCATCTTCACATCTTCATTTGAGTTCAACAGGAAAATAAACCCTTAAACTAGTATGGCACAAGTAAATTAGGAGTTATGAGTGAATAAATTGTGATAGATTTTTCTTTTTGAGTAAACTTTCCTTTTAAATAATAAATTATTTCTAAACTTGCACCGATAGGATTTCGCTGTGGTTGCCAGACATGGGAATTCATTCAGCCTGCATTTTCACAGTGCGTTATGAGTATTCTCTAGCTGTTGAGTGTACATATTGGTTGTACAGTTGTTATAACGGTGCATTGTGGAATTGATTGTGCGCACTTAAGAATATCCACTAATATTTCAGACACTACTAAAAAATGGCTGCTGCCTCAAATAACTCACTGTTTAATGCAATAGGGGGGATTTTGGATACAGTTTATGCCATCACATCAATTCATTCATTCATTCATTTTTCGGCTTAGTCCATTTAATAATCTGGGGTCGCCACAGCGGAATAAGCCAACAACTTATCCAGCATGTGTTTTATGCAGCGGATGCTCTTCCAGCCACAACCAGCATTGGGAAACACAATGGGCAATTTAGTTTATTCAAAGCACATGTAGCGAATGTCTTTGGACTGTGGGGAAAACCAGAGCACCTGGAGGAAACCCACATGATTACAGGGAGAACATGCAAACTCCACACAGAAATGCCAACTGACCCAGCCAGGGCTCGAACCAGCGACCATCTTGCTGTGAGGCAACAGCGCTACCCACTGCGCTATTGTGTTGGCCACACTAAAGGCCCGTGCACATCGAGACGTTTTTTGCTCGCGTTTTCCGTCTACGTTTAACGCCTTGTGACTAAATAAACGGTGTTTATTTACTTTCCAGGTCTTTCAAATGTCACCAAGCTTGTCATTGTTTTTGTAAAGACCTTCATTTTACAGTCCACACTCCAACTTAACAACAGCATTTTCAAATCGATTGAAATGTGGTATTTATTCTTTAAAAAAGATATATTGGGGCCAGAAGGCCAATGTGGAGAAAAAAAAAGTCTTTAAACAAAAATGGACATGGCCTTAAATTGAACAGAGCATCTGTCTTAAATTGAGGTAAATAAGATGCAGCATAATAATTTAGATGCACTACTTCTACAGTTTTTGCCTTCAATACAGTATAAAAGTAAACATATTTGGATGCAGGGTATGTTTTCATTGAATTATTAATATCAAAGCATAAATATGCTCATATTTATTGAGATTTCTGTTTACATAAAAAGTCTAGTTCTGTGAGAAGTTTGAATGTAAGTCTTGATGTCTTACTATTTTTATTTTTTCTTTATGCTTAAAATGAGCTAAAAACAGATTCAATACAATCTGACAATTTTAAGTCTTAAAGGGCTGGTCCACTACAATATCATATTTCAAACTTTAGTTGATGTGTAATGTAGCTGTGTGAACATAAACAACATCTCTAAATGTAATGCGCTCTAAGGTCAATGTGAAGGAAGACATTGGCTTTTACAGAGTTAGCTTGAAGCCTACAGCGAACAAAGTTTGGGGAAAATACATCCGGGTTAGTGAGATCACAAATGCTTCAGGTTATGTGCATTCATCATGCAAACACCCCATGTAGCAAAGGAGCGTGGCCAGAGGGACTGTAATGTTATAGCAAAGAAAGCTAAAATGTCCAAATTTCCACAGAGCTTGTCCTGTTTCTGTATTTGGGCAAATGACACGACACAAAGTGAGAAGTGCTTACAATTGAATTTTAATTATGTTCCATAGAATAATAAAAAATATATAGCTAGCATTTGACAAAGGACAGCTTCCAGAATCTCTCCTAGTTCAGTGCTGAATTTGGCTAAAAACTCCTCAAAGAAGGAGCAGCTTCAACCATAATAGACGAAGCTGTGCCACAACCTGTTAGTATTTTTATTGGTTAAAATTGATCTAGTACATGCATAGTGTCTAGTGTTAACGGTATGTTAGCAAGGACATAAATGTAAACAATTGGAAATGCTGTTTGGCATTGTAAACAATTTAGCTTCAAATTCATATAATTCGTCAAACACCTGTAAACACCCACAATCCACACTAGCGTGCAGTGTCTCTCTATGCTTTCCTTGCATTCTGCATCTTGCACATGCTTATTCTGAATATATGTGAAAGACATCAGGCTCAAATTGATACAGCTAACAGCTACTCTGACTGACAATACAAAGAGTGTGCTTGAAGGAATGTAACACTATTCCTGGTGATGTTGAGCCGATCCGTGAATTACAGCACATTATGTTAGCTGACCAATCAGAGTCTCTTGAGGGCGGGCATTACAGAGGAACTAGGAAACATAACAGTCCTTTTCATGTTAGCTGAGTAGCTGTGTATAATCAATGTAAGGTATATGAAAAAATAATGCGATTTTTTTTTCAGATGAAGCATGAGCACACATTGCTTTGCATCTTATAAACACAACCAAGGCTTAAAAATAAACTCTGAACTACCATTTTAAGTAAATTTGGCATGTTTTAGGAACATTCAGATTTTTATTAATAGAAAACAAGAAGGCTAGGAGCATGATTTATTCTAGTGTGTTTCTGCCTGTGTCAGTCTAGATTTACTGAAATAATGTTTGTGAGCTTCACGGCATCTTTGTCTTCTCCTGTAGAACTAGACTCCACGCATTTACCTCTCATGGGACAGGAGAACAGATGCACACATTTATCGACTGACTTCCTGTTGATGACACATGAAAAATGACTACATTTCCTGGACCCACTGGGATTTGGCCACTCAACAAAACTGTAATGGTTTACTAGCTCTCACATGTATTGCACAGATATTGAAATAACACAACATGTTTGGGTAGTGGTGCCTTGTGGGTAGGGTTTGCGGGTATATTGGGGAGGAAAGATGTTCTCTCATCCTTCACAAAGCAATAGAAGACCTCCAGATCTTTATACACACGAACGTACACAGCATACATCAAACTTCAGGCAAGAATCTTGGTGTAATTTGTTTCAATGGGACCAATAGATGCTCTGAAAGCCTCAGGAATATAAGCGGATTTATTTTATAGATTTAGTTCTTCAGCTTTTTTTCACTCACCTCTAAACATGATAATAAAATGCTCTATTATGTTTTTGTGTATGTACAGTGCTTTTTTTTAATGAGCACAAATGAAACCGTGACAAATATTTGCATGTTTAAGAGACTGGGTGGTCCACCTACACGTATTTCCTGAGGGGAATAGTTAAATACCAAAGAGATCAATAGTGACGAACTAATTAGATGTATTTGTGTCTGTGCAAGTGGGTGTTTAGACATAGCTTTGAGTGATTTTTTTAATGTAATGATTTCCATTTAAATGTTAATGATCCGACAGAGTAGTCAATGCTGCCTTTTACATTTCAATTAGTCGTGGTTTTCTAAACAACCAATCAATTCAGCCTTTAGACTAAGAAGTCTTAGTCCTAACTTCCAGTACAGAGGCCTCAGAATCATCTTTATCGGGAGTGCTTTATAACTCTGAGGGTGCTAATGAAAACTGGCATCTGTGCAAGTGATATGTGTGCAGACGGCAGCTATAAAACTGTAAATAACTCTAAATAACTAGTGTTATTTAGACACAGCACAGCTTCTAAAAAGGCATGCTGTGCATTTATTTCTCTCAGTGGTATTTCACCTTGCCTATCTCAGGCCATAGCTACAAATAGTTTACTGATTTGGCTTATCTACCACCATCTGCCATCTAGCACAGTCTACAATGAATACAATACACACATACACAAAAAAAGGGATGCTCTTTAGAGAACGCTCAGCATCAGCCAAAAGTTTGGACACACTTGACTAAATATAAATTGTGGCTGAGCTCAGAATTTTAATGTTTTGATATACTCAGGGTTCCCATTCTAAAACACATGTCAACATTTTTTGACTATTTTTTGACTTTCACTGACTGAAAAGGTGAAATTACTATGAATGACCTATGATGAACAGGAAAAAAAGCTGTTGTGTTAAGCACTGTGCATACACAAAACAGCCACAGACAGTATGTTAAAAGTTTGATTTAAAGGAATAGTTAACTCTAAAATGACTATTTTCTTTCCAATTGCTCTTTGGCGACCCTTGATGAATAAAGAAACTAAATTGAAAAGAAATTGAATGATTGAATGAAAAATAAATTACTATTAAGGCAACACAGGCTCATTGTTTATATGTACCCTTGTCTACATTTCTGGAGAGTGCGAATTATGTAGTCAGAGGTCTGTATGGCTGGATTTCATCTTTAAAATTAAAACGTGGTGAAATCCTGTGGACGCAGCTGCTTGGGTGGGTCAGTCAGTCATTCAGTCAACGGCATTCAGTCAACAGCAAGCTGGCCTGGTCAGCTGAATTGTATATTGCGCCCTCTGGTGGAAATATGCAAGAAGAAAATGCGCAAGAGACATTTGAGATAATCCAAAAGCGTACACATTAGTAATATGAAGTTTTTATCATTTTACTGACTTGGACCTTTGAGTCTTGTTTAGTGAGAAAAACAAATATTGTTTTAAGTAATTTTGTTCATTTCATTCATTCATTCATTCATTCATTCATTTTCTTTTCGGCTCAGTCCTTTTATTAATCTGGGGTTGCCACAGCAGAAAGAACCAACTTATCCAGCATATGTTTTACGCAGCGGATACCTTTCCAGTTTCTACATCTACAACTACCCCAAACATTGATCACAAAACAAACAAGTCATAAATAGAATAAGAAAGAGAAAATAATCATTTATTGTTTACCTGGGTCTTTTGTCAATAATTAACTAGTCTATAATTAGGTCTTCAAATTTAAGTGGTTTATTCATGTCATATAGACAGTCCCAAATAAGCTTCAGCAATGGACAAATTGGACACATCAAAAGGAGCCATAATTATTTCATCTTTTGAGTCTTAATGGTTTTTAAGTCCTTAATTCATTACATGTCAGCATATAAAAAGAGACGACTTAAACCCGAGGACTCAACAAATAAATGGATCAAATATTATTGCGGCTTTAAATGCATATTATTGGAAATGCATATTAAATATTGTATGTCCAGTTACGCTTTTCTCTGTCCCCAGAAATGTAAACCTGGGTACGGATCCGTAATGAGCCTGAGTTGCAATAAGTAGTTCCAAACGTGTATGATTATTCTGGTAACCCCCCATCTATTATCATTGTTTTTTTTTTACAATAACCTAGATATAAAGTTGATGGTTCCCATTGACCGAACAGTTGATGTCTCCTAGGGTGCTTTTACACGTGGTTCATTTGCCTGGACCGTACCCAAGTTTGATTGTCTCCCCTTGCCACCTCCTTGGTTGGTTTGTGTTAACACTGTCTTTTTTTCCTTCTGAACCCTGGTACGCTTGCGTCATCGAGCTGCTGTTTTGTTTGTTTGTTTGTTTGACTTTATTAATCCCCGGAGGGAAATTCACATGTCACAGCAGAGCTCTCCATACTAAAAAATGATAAATAAGTTACAAACATATAAAACAATAATAAAATTACATTTCATACTGCACACCTTAGTTCCAAAAACAACGAGTAAACACGTGTCCATATCTAATATCCAATTCAAGTTCAGCACAATTCATCTGGTATGACTTTGGTTATACAATCTGATCACTGTTGGTAAAAAAGACTTCCTGTATCTTTCTCTGTAACACCGGGGTTGAATTAATCTTGTACTAAAAGAGCTTGCACACACTTGGACTGTATCAAAAAGGGGATGACTATCGTGGTTTATTATACTGACAAAGTTGTCCAACATTCGATCCCGTGCAATCTCTTCTATGGTAGGTAGTGCACACCCCACAACAGAATCTGCCCTTTTTATAAGCTCACTTAATTTGTTTTTCTCCTTCTCGAACAGACCCCCTCCCCAGCAGGTTACAGCATACAGAATCACAGAAGACACCACAGAGTCATAAAAAGTTTTTAACAGTGTCTGACACACACCAAAGAACCTCAGTCGTCTTAATAAATGAATGCGGCTCTGACCCTTCTTATACACCTGGATTGTGTTTTCAGACCAATCAAGCTTGTTGTTCAAATATACACCCAGGTACCTATATGACAAAACGATCTTTTGTTTTGTTTACGGCCGTTGCTAGGTGACGGCCATGCAAGTAAGCGCCGAAATGGAAAGACTTCCGCACATCGCGGTCATTCTGCTTTTATTGAAAGCTTTTGGACATACAGAAAGCAGCTTGCATCCATCTGCCGCAAAAATATTATGCAAATTCAGAACATCACACAGCGTCTGCAGAAGCTGTTTTTGAAGGAGACAAGCAGACATCACTGTGTTTGCCCTGGCTCAGTCCCGCGCGTGTCACCAAGGTACGAAACAAGACACACACACAAACAAACGAACGTTATGAAAATGATAATGAACGTTATGTTTGTTGTACAGTTGGCAGTTCACTATAGTTCACTTCCGTTATTTGGTACGATTGCATTCACATCTGAAGTGAACCATACCAGAGTTCGCATGAACTGTACCCCAGACCACCTCTTTCAGGCGAACTCAGGTACGGTTCACGAGTCCGCACCCAGGTTCAGAAGACACATTTACACTAGCTAAATGTACCGTACTATGACGTCTTACGAACTCGGGTGAGGACCAAAAGTGCTAGTGTGAAAGCACCCTTATAGATTAAGCAAAAATAGTCTGGTTATGTAAATTAGTGTTGTTTTCATAGATTGATTTTTACTTACAGTATATTTCATGTATTTTTTAAGGTGTTACAAATGTTAATAAAGGCACTTTTTAAATTGCTGAGTTACTCTTTCAGCAGCAAAAGTTGTGAAGCGGGGCAGCATGCCAAATCTGCTAATAACTTCAGGCAATATCTAAGGCCCAATCCTAATTCTAACCCTTAGCCCTTCCCCTTACCCCTGCACGCTTACGTAAAACGGTAGGAATGTCTTAATTCTATTTAGCTTGAAGATGTAGGGCTAAGGGGAAGGGGTAGATAGCACTTGTAACAGAGATTTTTCAGGATCAAACTCGAAACCAAGGGGTATAAAACTTTCCCAGAATACACCAGCTACAACGGCAGTATACAGTAGCTGCACATGGAAGAAGTAGATGTACAAATGAGTGTCTTCCCCTTCACACTCTGTTTTAAGGGCCTTGGGGAAGGGGAAGGGTACAAAATAGAATTGGGCCTAAATTGAACTCTTGAAATGAATGAAGGAATGACCAAATTGTTTAATGAATTACAGGTATGACAGGAAGAGATTTGTAGAGATTTGGAAAAATGTAAAAGTTTAACCAACTCATTGTAGTTCTTTGTAGTTCATGGTGTTCAATTTGCCTTTTAAATCTTGTAAGTGTGCCTTTTTATGTATTTTGATTTGATATATTTACAATATCTTTCCTTTACAATATATATTGTCCCTGTCAGCAAAGTTTAGTTGTTTTGTAACTCAAATGATTTGTTAAAAAATGTTTGTGGCCCTGTGAGAAAATTAATCAGATACTAAATTGCCTACTTTCATCAGGATCTTCCACAGAGAAGAGTATGAATACTATAATAGGGGATGCTTCCTTTGAGTTTATAAGTTATCCTCTTTAATTTTTTCTGTCTTTTTGATGCTGTGCTAAAGAACGGCAACTGTTTTTAGCAGGGCAGAGAAAAAAGACCAATTAAATTTCCATCAATTAGCTGCTACGGAGAAAATCTGGCCCATTTAGACACAATTGAAGAGTGCCCTTCAAACGCTCTGTGATAGAGCAATCTAACACACATGCGGCACGGATCTGACAACAGCATGGGACAAAAGCCAGCAGAGGGTTTAGAGTGACAATGGAGAGAAACGGAGGCGACAGTCTCCTTGTGAGGATGTCATATGACAGTCCTGTAATGATGATGTTGTCTGACAGGACCCCTGCGTGGACACTGAGAGGCAGCATGCTGACACAGGAGTCATAATGTTATGGATTACTGCACTCTCTCTCTGTATGTGTGTGTTTACAGATGGTTCTTCTTACAGTTTTGTGCTACACTGAAGCCTCTAGGTCTATCGTGACCCCTTTTAGCATCAGAAGCATATTTTTGTTTGGCATTTGAGAAAAACTGAGGATGCAATATTCACTCGTAGCTCTTCAGCTCGTCAGAAGTGGTGTGAATTGGCAAGCGAGTGGTTTACAGCTACGTCAACGTACTTGTGACACATCTTTAGATCTGTTAGCAGATGTGCAAGTGTCAGATGAGCAAGACTCCTCTGTCGTAGCTGGATTTCACCATGGCAACGAATCCAGGTCAGGTTAGAGTGTTAAAGCCAAGGCGGATTGTGCTTGGTGTGCATCTGAAAGGGTGCGTGTGGGAATGTGAGAACCGCTGCGAGACCACCTTAAGAAGCTAATTCTGATTCGGAAAGTGTCTGTGAGGCATGGCTAACCATGCAGAGAGAGAAAGATGTTACGAAGGACAGAGAGTGAAGTCAAAAACACAACTGCTTATTGACAGTGGGAAAACTTTTCTGAGCTGCTCTCCTCAGCCCCCTCAACCATCAATCACAATTCATAAAAGCCCTTTCCATGGACTGACTATAAATGTGCAGATGCATTTACTTTTGTTTTTACTTTATTTACTGGGTAAAATCCAGTTTTTGGATAGAAATGCTGGCATATTTCACATGAAGTGAACGATTACCCCACAGAGATTTCACAATTCAGTCAGCTTGACCTACAGAATGTTGCTTTGTTGTGTGTTTAAAGTGACTCTGCAAGTTGCACGTCATGCATTTACCCCTTTTCAAGATTTAAGATAAGTCTTTTGTAACTCCAGAATGTGTCTGTAAAGTTTCAGCTCAAAACACCTATCAGATTATTTACTTTACATCTCAGAATACTGGATTTTCTGCTTTGAACTCAACATAGCTGTTTTTGTTGACTGTGCCTTTAATGCTAGTTCTTCCCGCCCACTGTTCCCATGTGCCTGTCAGAGTGTGCCTTGAACTCCATCTCGGCTGTGTCAGATAAACAGCACAGTGACAGACATGAAGAAAGCAGATCTCACGTAACATTTGTGAGAAATACTACAGTAAGAACTTTCCCAATGATTATTTGATGTATTTGTTGTTGAGTTTCAATGATAAGTCACACACAATCTTGTTACAAGTCCAAGAATACACACGCATGCACGCCATACGCACACATACACACACAAACACACAGCAGACACACACTCTGCACTCGTTCAACTTTGTATTGTTTTTGCATGGAAAATGTGACAAGATACATGATAATATCCACTGCTGTATGGATATCCGTTATGTTAATGTACAAAATAAACCTGATTTTATGTCCATAACCAGGATCAAAGCCTCTTATATGATAATTGTACTGACATGTGGCTGTGGTCCCTGCTGAAAAATCCAGCTTAAACCAGCCTAGGCTGGTTGGCTAGTTTAAGCTGGTCGACCAGGCTGGTTTTAGAGGGGTTTTAGCCATTTCCAGGCTGGTTTCCAGCCATTTTTAGCCTGGTTTTAGCTGGTCTGGCTGGAAAATGACCAGCTAAATCCAGCTAAAACCTGCTTGACCAGCATGGTTTAAGCTGGACATGGCTGGTCTTGGCTGGGCTCCCATCCTGGCTAAGCTGGTCAAGCTGGTTTTAGCGGGTCATCTCCCAGCCTGACTAGCTAAGACCATGCTGGAAATGGCTGGAAAGCAGCCTAAAATCGGCCAAAACCCCTCTAAAACCAGCCTGGTCGACCAGCTTAAACCAGCCAACCAGCCTAGGCTGGTTTAAGCTGTTTTTTTCAGTAGGGGGGATAAAGTAAAGATGGTAAAATCACTGTAATTCATTACAAACATGCACTGATTTAAAAGTTTTTAAACTTATTTTTGATCACATTTGATGATGATTAATGATCACAGCAAACTCAACAATCTTTTAATCCCAGTTACATTGAGCACGTCCTGTCTTGTTGATATGATTATACACGTTACTACAAAGACTTGTTAATATGTGACTGTCAATCCAATCTGTGGGTGGGGAAACCACACTCCTATGTCATGTTGTGGAAGGAAAAGGGAAAGAATTTGGATGCAAAATTTTTTATGAACCCCAAAATTTACGAAAATGGCTTCTTGTTTAGAGTTAGCAGAATTTTCGGAGATAGTAGAGGTGAGTTTTTTGATTATTTAAATCGTACAATAGCCCTATAGGTGGATGTCCTTTAATAGTAGAGTAACATGGCACTAAAATAACATTTCATTTCATGTTAATTGTGCAATTTGTCAAATTATGGCTGACAAGATCTCAGACAACACTACTGACTCTAAACAGGAAACATGGGTTTGTCACTTTTAGGGTCTCCCAAAACATTTCCGTAGCCGTCTGCTATTTCAATTCAGCTCTTTGCGTTTCTGTATTTGCATGTGTTGTGAGAATGTGCATGTGTCAATTTGAAAAAGATGTCTTCTCAGTTTTTTTTTTCTTTTCCTTATATTTGTATGATCTTTCTTAGCTACAATTGTGTTAGAGCTCTCTTGGCCACCATATACAGTAAAAGATCTAAAAATAGGTTTTAGTCAATTTTGGTCCTGTAATCAGTAAAGTGTTAATCATTAAGATATACACCCACATTATCTTGAAAAGAAAGCAGAGGACTTCTATTGTGTATTTTTTATTTCCGTCATTTTTTGGAACTAGACTTTTTTAAAAATTTGTCATAATTTAAAAATAATTTAAATTTAAAGTTAAAAATATGTCATAAATGTGTTTTGACCAAACCATCAAGAGTTGTGACCCATTAAATATGATTTAAATTAATCTGTAAAAGATACATATTTTTGTACGTTTCTAGTAGTGATCATGTTATCAATCTTATTTTTAAGTTGTGTATTACATTGTACATTTTTATTAAAAAAAACTTTCAAGACACTACCTAGATTTTTTGTTTTGCTGAAATTTTGTTCATATTTGAATCTCTTAACTTTTTTAATAATAAGAAAAAACAATACATTTTGTAAAGTTTATGATGGTCTTTTTCTTAACGATTTAAACTTTGTAATAATAACAGTAATAGTAATAATAATAAATGTTTTCTTCTGTGTCTTTCTTCTTGTATTCTCTTGCATTAAAAAAAACAAAAAACAAAAAAAAACAAACTATTGGCTGTGACTGGTTGATTGAAATGTTAATCCAAGATCAACAAAGGATGTTAACAGGGTTACACTCTTCTTTTTTGAATAAAAAATCTTCACAAACTCTTTATTACACCGTGCCTTGTTTACAAATCAATCAGCAACCAAATGCTTTGAACAAAAATGCAATCCTGCAACACAATCTGACATGGCATTAAAAATAAACCATCCACTCTTCATGATGCTTGAGTCCTTCTGAAGTCTGTAGAGACACAAACAAGCTGTAAAATGAAACCGAATGCTTTAAAGCTAAAGATCCTTTACTCTTCCATTTGTCCTTTTGTCAGAAGGACGCACAAAGATAGGAAAACTGAATTATAGAACTGAAGTGTTAATACAGTGATGTCTTATTCTCCTTCAGACACTGACAGCTCATCAGAGATGTCCTTCTTCACTTGTGCATAGGAAGCACAAACACAATTCCAATGGCTATCAAATGTTTGTCATCTCACATGTTTTTTTTCTGATAAGTTAAGTTACCACAAATACTTTGCATATTGCTGACTGTCATAGTTGAAGCTGGTTTAGTGGGATGAAAGAGGAAGATGAGAGATGAATATAGGAATATGAATCAAAGTATCTGCAGACTTGGATGCACCTCAAAGCACACACTATTATCTGTCATCAGCTCAGCACCAGCACTACCCATGCATGCAGCTGTAACGGTGGGATGTAGAAGAGGGTTCAGCGGGAAAGTGCATTTCATTGTTGCCAATAAAGCCAAAGAAAAATCAATATGCTGGGAATAGTGTTTTACTTTATTTGCAATGTTTAGTGCAGAATGAGTACTTGACTAGCTGATTACAGAAAGCAGGTTAAATGAGATCTGTGAATCGACTTGCTGATGTTCATTAAAACAAATGATAGATAATTGATATCCCAAGATTCATAATTTGCCAATTTCTTTTACTAACTGTCTCAGGAACTCATTAATGTTGAGATATATTATTCATTTTTTGAAAACAATAAAACATAAAAATGTATTTTATAAATGCTGTTTATGTGTATGGATAATTAAAGAGATATATGCATTGATGTACATTTTTCTTTTTCCTTTTTTTTTTTTAAATCAGATTTTGCATTCCCTGCAAATCAAACCAACCAAGGCTCATTTTGAAAACATACCCCTACATATATTTCTGGAGATCGTGAAATACATCCCAGGGGCTACATTTTTTAGATTTTTTTTTTTTTTGCGAATTCACAAGAAGCTTTTTGAGATCTCATCATTCACACCTGCTGTTCTCGTGTAATCCCACCAGGGGCTGCTGTTGATTGACTGTTTGACTGACTGAATGACTGACTGACAAACTGACTGACTGACTGACTGACTGACTGACTGACTGACCAATCGACTGACCCAACCTCCTCCTTCCCTAAACCCAACTAATTTTATTGATTGACATATGTTGAATCAAACCAATGACACCTGCTTTGCATTTGTAATTTCTCCAGCAAATGCTTTTTTTACTCTTTGCAGTAAGGTTTTATTAATTGATGTATTTATTAACATTAATTAACAATAGTTGCACAGCATGGATTAATCATTTATTAATCCACTAGTTTATGCACAGTGAGTTAAGGCTGTTTTATACTTCTGCGTTGAGTGTTTGGCGTGACTGGCCTTGCATGTAGTCATGCATTTATACAACCCAGGCTCATTCTGAAAATGTAGTCCCGTGGACATTTCTGGAGACTGTGAATTATTTAGCTGTAGGCACGTATGGCTGCATTATTTCATTTTTAAGCGCTTCTTTTTGGTGCTTACTGGCTGAGCGCTTACCTTCGTGTGAAGGGCTTCCCCACTGCAATCAGTTTGTCTAGGAAGCTCGTTGTGTATGTTGGCAAACACAAGCAGAGCTGACCATGTCGACGTCGACAATACAGGTTCGAGTCAGGGGAAGAGTGCTTCCAGAAATCAGGTAAGACAAAAACAGAATCCAAAAAATAAAGTGAACAAGTTCGTAACAGGATGAGAATATGGTAAAATCAGAAAACGTGGTAAAAATCAGACAAGGGCTTTTCTTTTTCTGGACGGCTTTTGTAAATAGTTTGTTGGGTTTAGGGAAGTAAGTGGGTTCAGGGAAGGAGGAAGGTGGGTTAGTCGATTGGCCAGTCGCCCCGTCAATCATTCAGCCAGTCGGACAGATGGTGGTTTGACAGTGCCCTCTGGTGGGTTTACACAAGAACAGCATGGGCGCAAACGGCACTCGCGAGAGGCATTTGAGATGTGAAAAACCGCACACAGCGGCCTCTCGCAGATTTGTGAAAACAAAAACTGCAAAAATATGTAACTCCATGGACATATTTCACGGTCTCCAGAAATGCCAGAGGGCTACGTTTGTTTCAAAATTTCCAACAGAAGTTCCAAAACGCTAGCTGGCAGGTTTTTATGTTCCTCTGTGTCGAGTTTCTTTGTGGGTGTTTTTTTTTCTTTTTTTCTTAATACTACAAGTAGCTAAAATGTGCTCATTCAGACAGTAATCACAAGACAAACACAAAACAAAAGTTCCCATCTGGAGCTCCTTATGGGACTCAACGCTTGTAAACACTTGGTCTATTGAGCTCGCAGCTCTTAGCACCACCCACACTCATCACCGCTACCAAACCGATCAATCCCACAGCTTGCGCTATGTGGTTTGCAGCGTGTACATTTTTTAAAAGGTGCACGTCACCATCTGCGTCAGCAATGGTGAGGGCTTCGCGAGGGCACAAAGGCTGTGCCGGACGTGTTTGCTTGATGCAAAAGTGTAAATCAGCCTTTAAAAAAGTATAAACCAGACTTCTTTTGCTCACCATTTCTGTTTGTTGTCAAAACTGACAGTTAATCAATTGTGGTTAAGAATGTTAGCCATGCCCATTTCCTCAAAATAATGTCATCTGATAATTTATTATTTATTTATATATTTATTTCTAAACTTTTATGCTGTATTCACACCAGACGCGAATGAAGCATCAAGTACGAGTGATTTACATGTTGGGTCAATGCAAAGACACGAATAGACGTCCTGTAGCACAATACAAATGACCCACCCATGATGCAAATCCGCGTCTATTGCTCAGTAAATTTGACGTGTAATTGAAGTGGATTTGATGCATGAATGAAGCGAGCTACCGAGCAAACTGACCATGACAGAAAAGCTGTCCTTATAGAGATAGATACAAGAAGTAAACATATTTTCAAATAGAAATTATACAAATCTTTAAGTTGTTTTGAGGTATTTTTTATCTGTTAGCTGCATGAAAATAATATTTTATTTATTGATCATATGTCCCTATAAATATCATCAGTGTGAAAATAAACAAAAACTGTTGATGTCATACTGCCCCCTAGCATTCATTTTATCTAGAAACTTCAGCTAAATGTTTGTATAAGAATGTTTTTGTGTTTTCACAACAATTTAGGACAATGGTAGCACAACACTGTAGGACATCATTGTAGACTGAAGCACATATTTCCAATAAGCCCGTGTTAAGAGATTTGAAAGCAACCATCGTTAATCAGCATTCCACAATATATAAAAGGCAAAGAGAGTTTTCTGATTCAGACTAAGACATCTTGCGTCTGCAAATCTTTTGAAGTAATTCAAAAAAACGAATCAATTGACAAAAGTCATTTGTTTGTAAATACGCAACACCAATTACACAGTGTGAAAGGCATGCTGTCTATGTATTACCTCACAGTAGGCCATATTTTTTTTTCACATTAATGCAGTTTGTAAGCTCACAGCTCAGGCAGATTTTATTTGTTTTGCTTTTTGGCATGGTGCTGCAGATTCACCTGCTGAAAAGCACTGCAGGAAACATGGAATTGCTGGTTCCCCTGACTCTATTTCCTGTTTAAATAGCTTAGGGCTGTCACAGAGACAGGTATTACTCCTCCAGACACATATTTCATATCTGTTGGGTACAAGGCACATTCTATACATAGTGTTAACCTTCCAAAAAATCACTTTCACCACCAAAAGGAAATATGGTTCTTCTTCTACAGCAAGGATCTCCCAATTTGTGATGTCTGTCCAAGTCCTAGATATAAAATATTAACTTGAGCAAGTGTAATAGAAGCAGGGATAGTTATGAATGAAAATCCAATGGGGAAAACACATTTACTGAAGAAACACAAAAATAAGTTATCCAGTCCAGGGTCAGGAGAGCAATCCACATGAATGAAACAAGAACATAATCCATAAAGGGAATTAATAATTAGATGGGAACATTTGGAGAGCAAATCTGTGCAGTGTGTGTTTTACAACAAAAACTTCAAGTACCACAGAGATATACAAGCCACAGACCTTATTTTACTCATTAATTGAAAAGCCCTATTATAAAACCCTAAGACAAATCTTAATGCAACCCTTGGCGAATTATTATTCTAGAATCTGACATCATTCCTGCACCATTCTATAGGAACTGAAAACAGTTATAATGGGGAACAGCAAAACACAACTTCAAACTCAAAACTGGGATCATATCGGTGATTTGGAAATAAATAGGGCAGTACAAAAGAGTTCAATTCATGAAAGTGAGTCCAGCTTTGTTTAGGTGGGAGTGTCGAATGGCGAAAGAGGGAAGGGTTTGCATGAAAGGGGGAGTTTCATTGTGCACTACAGTGCCAACACAAATACAGATGCATCGAGAGAAAGACAGTCATTCTGAGAGCAGTGGATCTGAGAGCTGTGTGGAAGTGAAGAATTTTCAATCCATAATGTTATAGTGATATTAACGTACTGTAAACTTTTTCGTTTTGAACGAGGTATGTCTTTAAAAACTGAAAGAGTACAACTGACGATAATAACTGACTTTGCCACCTGAATAAACAAACAAAGAACCATGATCACACACTTGCCAAATCCATAGCAAGAGGGCAATCAACATAAACTGGAACCGCATCTTTTTATTAAAGAGAAGGAGATTTCACCATTTCCAGATTCGAAAAGCTCTGGGGTAAAAAATGTTCCTTACAAACATATTTTGAGAGCTGTGTGGAAATGGAAACAAAATCAGGGAGTCTTCTCCCTCCCTCCTTCTCCTCTCTTCATCAAGTCTTCTACTACATTCAGTTATGGTTGGCAACACAATGTGTCATCTCTCTTAACATTTTAGCAGATAAAAACTGTCTTCAAAGCTATATCATGCACATTGATGAAGTTGCATCTCATTCACAGTTAAGCGCACATATTCGTTCGAACCAAGTATTTCTCTTGAAGGTTCAGTAGGTGATTGTTTTCAGAAACATTTTTTTGTTGTGCTGGTTAAAAGTCTCTTCACATTCCAATAGTACTGATTACAGTAAATTATCTAAATGCATTAGATAATCATCTAAATGTATTAGTTCAATACATACAGTACATGCATTTTTATGTACATGCAGGTATCTCGAACTTTCTGTTAAGAAATTTAAACTTCTGCGCATCCTCTATAAGCAGACAGATACGTCACTCGCACGCACATGTGCAGCATGCATTTACCGCTGACAGAGAGAGAGAGACGTTATTCTGCAAACTCTGCATCAACCTGAGCTTCTTTCTAAAAGACCAATATGGCCTTGTATGCATGAAAAGAAAGATTGTTTCTGAAAGGGCTTCTGCCAAAAATGCAGAATGAAAACTTTTCTAAACCCTAAATTAATTAATTCATTAATTTTCTTGTCCCTTTATTAATCCGGGTTCGCCACAGCGGAATGAACCACCAACTTATCCAGCAAGTTTCACAGCCCTTCCAGCCGCAACTCATCTCTGGGAAACATCCACACACACACTACAGACAATTTAGCCTACCCAATTCAACTATACCACATGTCTTTGGACTGTGGGGGAAACCAGAGCACCAGGAGAAAACCCATGTGAAGGCAGGGAGAACATGCAAACTCCATACAGAAACGCCAGCTGAGCAGAGGTTCGAACCAGCGGCCCAGCGACCTTCTTGCTGTGAGGTGACAGCACTACCTACTGCGCCACTGCCTCACCCTAAACCCTAAATTACTATCGTAATTACTTTTGCACGCTGGAGGGAAATGACGTTATACAGTTTAAAGCAATAATCTGAAGGGTGGCACCACAGCTAAAGTATTTCTTTGAGACAGTTATGTTTTAAAACTATTTTAGCCATGCAAAGCTTATGCAGATTATGTTGTTGTTTATGAATGGTTTTATATGCATGGTAGTAAAACGTCCGGCAAAGGATTTGCTATTTTCAAGTTATTGGAGTATCTTGTACTGCATTGATAATATAGTTGGTTAAATAGACCTGAGCATTCGTTAAGTTGTTCAAAGGAAAAAGGAGCTGAAAGCAAGCGATGTACAAGGATCAGCGAGCACAATTAAAAATGAAAAATCACTCGTTGTCATGGTAATATGAACGTAAGTGTAATGTAAAAAGATGACAGGATATTTCTGTTTTTAGCTCTCCTTTTTTCTGATCTAGTTTTTATTTAGTTTAATAAACATCAGTAAATGTGCTCTACCGCTTAACCAGCTTTACTGAGGTGAAGTTTGATTTATATTCACACATTTGTTTGTATTGGAACAGTGACAGCCTATGACAGTTTTGGGGAAATATAATCCTGCACCCGCTGGCCTGTCAACAACTACGTTTGAAAAGGTACGTGTCTATAGAGTTTTCTAACTGGTGAATGACATGATCTAGTGTTATATCTAATCAGTGCGCGTTCGCGAGTTCATGACTTAAGGAGGCATGGCTTTGGACGACAGGGGAGGGTCATAAAATTTCTAAGCTATTATGCTAATGCTAGCATTCTGGCAGATCACCTGCACCTTTAATAAACCGATGTGCTAAAAACTCAAAGACATCACATTGTACTGGCTGTTACAGACAGCTGATCTCCACTCTAGAATTTACACAATGATCTCATCACCGTGATGTAGCTTTAAACAAAGCAAAAACAACCAATTTTCACTTTTTATTGAAATATATGTGTCCTAATATTGTTTTAGCAATGTTGGACATATGTATGACTATCAACATCTCAAAAATTGTGTTTTGGTGTTTTGTGACGTTTGTTTTGTTTTTTTTGTTGATGTGATGTAAAGGCAAATTTTGTAAAATATGAAAACACAAGCTGAAAATTATATAATAATACTAACACAATTGTTACTGTTCATATCAGGGTGTTTACAGGTACTGAAAAAGACTATGCAGCTGAAATTGAGATTGGATAATGGGTCTTTGGTTTTGGTCTACCAATCGAAACAGACTGAGCCAATCATCTGACCAAAATTTATTCATTCATTTTTGTTTGGCTTAATTTCTATTCATCAGGGATCGCCAACGTGGAATAAACTGCCCACTTATCCAGCATCTGTTTTACACAGCGCATGCTTGTTCAACTCCAACCCAGTTCTGGGAAACACTCATACACTCTCACATTCACACACATTCAGTTCAGCCAATTTAGTTTACCCTTGCTGTGAGGCAACATCGCTATTCACAGCTATAGTGCCGTATGTCCAAAGACATGTGCCATAGGTGAATTGAATAAGCTAAATGGCCGTAGTGTATGTGTGTGAATGCAAGAGAGTATGAGTGTTTCCCAGTGTTGGGTTGAGGCTGGATGGGTAACCGCTGCATAAAACATATGCTGGATAGCTTTGGTGGTTCATTCTGCTGTTGTGACCCCTGATTAATAAAGGGACTAAGCCGAAAAGAAAATGAATGGATAAAGTTTTGTCCTTGAAATTTCTTAACAAAACGGAAATATTTTTGGTAATAAATAATAATTGGCTGTGCTATCTCTGTCAAAGTGATGGACCTGTCTTTTGATATAGATGGGTTTCATGTTAATCTTTCTTCATCAGTCTGTAATCTTGGTTTTATGTTTGACTCAACTCTATCTTTTGCCTCTCACACCTCTTCTGTTGCAGCATGTTCAAAATTCAGCAGTAAGAGTTCTGACCTCTACCAGGCGTTTTTCTCACATTACTGACTACTGACTAAATTACTATCATTGGCTACCTGAGGCATTCCATATACAATCTCCAATACCATCTCTGTCTACCTTAAAGGATCAGCTAAAAACATATCTTATCTGTATTTTGTATATTATTACCTGGGTGACACAGTGCAGTGGTTAGCACTTTCGCCTCACAGCAAGAAGGTCGCTGGTTAAAGTCCAGATTGGGTAAGTTGGCATTTCTGTGTGGAGTTTGCTTGTTCTCCTCATGTTCATGTGGGCTTCCTACAGGTGCTCCGGTTTCCCTCACAGTCTAAAGACATGTGGTATGGGTGAATTAAATAAACTATGGGTGTTTCCCAGTGCTGGGTTGCAGCTGAAAGAGCATTCGCTGTGTAAAACATGCTGGATAAGATTCCGCTGTGGTGACCTCTGACGAATAAAGGGACTATTCCAAATGTGAATGAATGAATGAATAATGTTACCTAAATGGCCCTGTGTGTTTGTTTTGTCGATGTGGATGACTACTATGCTAAGTGACCTTGAGCAATAGTAAAGCACTATATAAATAACTTCTTTTTCGAAAACAGAGAAATACACATAATCTAATACATATAATCCAATACAGTCTAATATATATATATGTTTAAAAATGTAATATGTTTAATAAAAATGAAACTTTTTTATTAAATTGAATAAAAAAAACATTTTATTGATATAAATAAATACACAATTGTCTAAACGAAGCAAACAGAGTTATATAAATATGCATTTTAAGAGTTCACACTTAGCTCATGATTTTTCACATAGCTTGTTTGGCGTGCTGTCCCGGGAGAGAGCCCTGAGCTCAAGGGATCCTCAGGCCCAGGGCTCCCCCCTTTCACAGGGTGAGGGAAAATTGAGTTCAGGTCGATCTCAAACTCCCCTGCTGCTGAGGCAGAGGTGAACTTCCTGAAAGTAAGTAAAAAGATTTAGGCTTATTTTATCTATAAAAAAAACGGGGAACCAGGGGGAAAACCATGCGGACACGAGAAGAACATGCAAACTGCACAACAATACCAGATGGCCCAGCAAGGACCAGACGCCATTGGTATTCTTGCTGTGAGACAAAAGTGCTAGTCACTGGGCCACCGTGCCGCTCATTCTGGGTATAGGTGGAAGAAGAGGTGGAGGGGGGTTTATTCCAGATGAAGATGTAGAAAGAAAATGAGGATACATTTAGTGACTTGAGATCCTTTAATTAGAAGATCATAATTAGCTAATGTGGTACAGCTGGGTCACTCATGAGCATGTGCTTCTTTTGAAATTAGCATATGTTTTACACAGCAGATGCCCTTCCAGCCACAACCCAGTACTGGAAAACACCCATACACACCCACTCACACACATACACTATGGCCAATTTAGACAAAAATAGACAAGTTTTGTGAATTTCTGTGGCAGAGCACATGTGCAAAGAGAATAAGCTTCCATAGAAAGTCTCTTGGCACATTGGCCCTTACCTGTCTCAGCTATAAGTATACACAGAAATAGTGACATATATAAAAAGACAAGCGCCTAATAAATCTGTGCTTACGTGCATGCATGTGTGAATAATTGTGTGCGCAGGTGTGTCGGCAAAGGAAGTGAGAACCAGAATGTATGAATCTTCCATCTGGAGTGAAATAAGGTGATCGTGTTCCTACTCACACATTGAATATACACTCATGGTGTAAGTAGGCAGAGCTATGAACTGTCCAAGGATGTGTTGCTAAACAGGTTCAGCTTCTCAGACAGTGGTAAAGATACTGTTGTCATCTGCCTGTCTTTGTGTCCTCTTGTCTTTCAACCCATCTGTCCATCCCTCCTTCTGCACGTCTTTCCATGTTTTCCAGCATCTATCTAGCAAGAGTGTGTCAGATTCTCCATGCAACAAAATGATTTAAATATCAAAGTATCATCATGGATAAAGCTCTTCATGTCATACTCTTTTTTATCTAGCAAGATTATTAATATATAAAAAACAACAATACCAAATCTACTATTACAGGCCACTTTATTAGGTCCACCTTTCTAAGGTTTTCTTGGACCCCCTTTTTTCTTCATAACTGCCTTCATCCTTTGTGGCATAGACTCAACAAGGTACCGGAAATATTCCTCTGAGATTTTGGTCCATATTGACATGATAGCATCACGCAGTTGCAGTAGATTTGTCGGCTGCACATCCATGATGTGAATCTCCTGTTTCACCACATCCCAAAGGTGCTCTATTGGATTGAGTCCAGGTGACTGTGGAGCCCATTTGAGTACAGTGAACTCATTGTCGTGTTCAAGAAACCTGGGTCTGAGATGATTCTCGCTTTATGACATGGCGTGTTATTCTACTCTTTTTTTTCCAACAGTATTTGTTTGGTTTTAAGTAGCCTCAGCTTTAAAGCCCAATACACATTAAGCCAATGTCAAAGAACTAGCAGTGACAAAAACTGACTGCGTGACTGTGTGGGAACACACCAAACTAACAACAGCTGTCTGAATGGTGAATGTTAGAGATGCGCAGAAAATTGAACTGAAATAACTAAATAACTAATCATCTAAAATAACTAATAGCTGAAATAAATAATCATCCACCTGCCACCCGCCCTATAGTATGTAGTTTTACACATATAGTTTTATCTGATATATGTATCCGCAACCGACCTGTGCCCAATTATCACTTTAATAATTTAATTCTTTGTTTTAGGCATAATGATAGGTCAAAGTGGATATTAACAGCAGATGTAGTGAGGTATAATCTGCGCTTCTCTGAAAGGAAAATAATGTTAATTGTAAACGTGTTTAAATAAACATTTATTTATAAAAACAAAAGTTAGTCTTTAGACAACATTTACTTCATTATCAAATAGATACAGAGAGTAAAAACAACACATTTTAGCTTACCAGATACAGGAACGAGATAACTAAAACTGTGCCACTTTAGCCTAAATGGCAGCTATGTTATGTTATGTTATGTTATGGCCTTTTTCTTCTACTGTGCAAAAACAAAATAGCATCTACTGTGCCTGGATTCGGGCGATTCGCCTCACCTCCAAAACGCTGCCAGCTGGACTGAATGAGCATTCACTCGCACCCCTTGTTGTAGGAATGAATAAGATTCTCCTTGCAGTCGTGGAAATAAGTGATCTTGTTTCTGCCAGAACGATAGTAGATTTTTTCTCTGATAACTCCTCTAACTAAAACTTTGAACAGTAGGCTACTCTTGCACTTTCTTCCATTATTTTGGGCGTCTCATTTTCCCATTTTGCAAAGCCCACTCTCTGCTTTTTTGCTGGTCCACTGCCATGTCCCACTACATCCACCCATAACCCACTCGCAATTTATCATATTTTTTTATTACCTGACCTGCCCGACCCGAGGGTTATCTGCAGCCCCCGCGGATATAACCACCATCCGTGCATCACTAGTGAACGTACATTTTGGTGAACATGCATTTTGTGCCTGCATTAGGGGATGTGTCGTTCCATACCTGCAGGTGGCAGTGATCTGTATTGTCATTCTACATAGGGAAAATGGAACTACTGCTGCACACATACAAACTGTAGAAAAAAAGGCATTTATACATTATTTATCCTCTGTCAACACAGAGGTCCATTGTTTTGAGACTTGTTTGCCTTCTAATATTGTTTATACTGTAGAATCAAGTGAAATATCAAAATGAAAAAGAAATATTGAAAAGGCATATGAGGGCAATAATGAACGAACAGACACTGACATAGTTGGAAAACCCAGTCTTGTGCTCGATTATCCATGACTGCTTGTGGAGTTAAAATAACATTGATTCAGCAATAAATGTTTACCACAGAGCATCTTTTTGATACAACGTTCAATGCTGTGTAATGGTAATTGTAATTTTGTTTCACATGCTGGATGTTTTTAATTTCATGGGGGTGAAATTATCTTTTTGGATATGGATGCACCATGTTGTTAACATTTGAAATGTTCTTGTCCGTGAATGAATGATTTACCAGTTACACACTAATCTGTCATTGTGGAGACATTTCCACATCTCTAAACAGGATGTGGCACAAAACAAAATGCAATTGTTTTTTACTTGTCAGGCATTGGGCCACTTAGGCAGTCCATTCCATTTTGGCTGTTTATTTCTATAAGAACATGCTTTTGGAAACCAACAGTTTTTGAAAATAATATAGTAATTGTGAGTGTAAACTATATTATACACATTTCATCTTCAGCCTATGGGCATGTTGCCATTCTCGAGCTGACCTGGCAAACAGTATTAGGCTGGAGAGTGATACGGTTGTGGTAATTTGTCTTTACTGTTTTGCTTTGTTTAATTTGTTATTAACAACAGGGTTGTCATGTAAGAATGTTCACCTGCCTGCATTTTACACTCTCCTTTGAATTTGTGCACTGATGTATTACTGTATATGAGTACAGTGAAAGTCAACACACATTTAGCAAGATAAGATATCATTGACAAGGATCTGTTGTACTATTGCATCACTGCCATAGGCTTCTTACTAATAAAAAGAAGAAATCTGCCTTGTCATAAGTGAAGTCTGACTCTTGATTCACTGTGCTGTTCTTTGATGATGTATTGTATGAAGCAGAGCAGATGTATTCAGAGTATAATTCTAGCATCTGTGATTGTCCAACTGAACCAAATACCTTCAACTTCTAATAAAAAGCAAAATAACAGGTAAAATGGTTGAGTGGAGGATGTGTAATGTAATTAGTGTAAAGCCAAATGATAACAGTATATTTTCAGCATACATAGCTACAGTATTGCAAATAAATTTTACCCCGAAGCAAAAAACTGAAACACTTAATTTCATTTCTTTTGCTTTCATTAATTTTTTTGGTTTCATATGGTATCTTCTGATTTATTATTTTTAACTTGGCTAATTTCACACATTCTCAAACCAGCACATCACAAGGGATAATTTTATGTTGCGTGAGCAGCTATGAGAGTTCGAAGGCAGAATTCTAATGTTGTGGTGCGTACAAAAAACTTTTCAAAACCGTAAGGGAAAAACTTTTCTGTTTCAGTACATCATTACAGTGTAAATGCCACCTAAAGCATTTTTTTGTTTCTTAATAACTTCATAATGACTTCATAAATTCCTTAGGTTAAATTTCTCAATAGTAATGTAAATATACAACCATTTTACCCATGGCAACAACACAGTTCAGTAATCCTTTCCGATGCATTTCCCTTTAAATGCTAATGAGCTTCTGCTCACTCCGCCCCTCACTCAAGCTAGATCACGAATGGATTGTACAGATTAGTTGTGCATTTATTTGAATGTTTTAAGAAATTCATTAATTTCCAATTCTTCATGACCATTATTCATTCAAATTCGTTTACTGACTCCTTCAGTGATCATTTCTTTTTAAAATATTAGTTTGTATTACATATAAACTCCAACAGGTGGATAGAAAGTGTGTATTTTATTTTTTACTTCAACATTTTAACTTGTTACAAAAATTGTTATTAATCTATTCATTAAATAAAATATGTCTAAAAATAAAACAGATCACCAAACACAATGTTTTTTTTTTTTTTTTTTTTGCATAATGTATAATTAACAATTCTTTGGTGAAATATTAACACATTCATCTCCACATTAAATATGGAATTATATTTAATACAACTTGTTTAGTAGAACAACAAATGTTGTTCAGATCCAACAAATGACGTGCACTTTCACAGGCCAAACTCGAATGCTGATCTGTCACATATTGGGCCCTATCATACACCCAGCACAATAATGGCTCGTTTCCACTGACTGGTACAGTACGGTACGTTTCGGGTCGGTACGGGTCACCTTTATCAGGCTTGCGTTTCCACTATAAAAGTTACCCTTTTGATGGGTGTGGTGTAAGACAAAGTTTCAGTTGCATCATTCTCGCTCGAGGAAATGTCTACAGTAAAGCTGCACAAGTCGTTTACATATCATATTAAAAGCACTTCTCACAAAACAGATGCTTTACACACATAAATGCTTCTGTATAAATGTTTATTACTAACTTTTCTATAAAAAGGAGCAGGAGTTGATTATAACTGCAGATCAATTACAGTGCAAAATAGCCTACTGTAACATCTGTAATTATATAAAATAAATAAATAAATGAACATATATGAACACATACAGCCTCTTACAGTCCCCAATATGTTACCAACTACAGAAAAACTACACACATTATACATTTCGTTCTTAATTAGGTTCAAAACAACACAAAGTATAGCCTACAGTCAGTGAAAACCTCTCATCTGTGTCTGTAATCTTCAGCAGCACATGTCATGTAGCCTCTGTTAGAGAGTAATTCCATCATTCCCAGTTCATATTAGTCCAAAAGATTATGATAATAATTAAAACAAGGCAGTTTGTTAACGTTTGCTGAAGAAATAACATGCTCCAGTTTTTTTCCGCGCTCCACTCTCGCGTTTGACCTTTTCTTTCTGAATATGTCATTCTTGCGTTTGTCAGCTTCTCACGGGATCGGGTTTCCAAAGCATGTCAATAATCAAGCGCCAATACTATTATCAGCTCAAGAAGTTTGTTATTTCAGATATAGACGCGCGGCGAGCGCAAGGAAGAAAACGAAACCACTCACGCGTCAGACTGGCTCGTAAAAAAATGCGAGGCACAGGGTAGATTCTGCTCTACTCCATGGCTGTGTGGCTGTTCATCAGGACGATGATATATGAATATATAATTCTGCTGTAATCTCTCGCTGTGTATTTCAAACATGGCGGGTACTTTGTTTACATTCTGGCTTGTTGTAAGTGAATGACGTATCTCTTCTGTAAACCAATAGCGTTCAGCTGCGCGTCTAGCTCCGCCTTTTGGTACCCTTTCTTGTGTTTGGGACCCTTTCGAAAGGGTCCCGAAAAAGTGGTACAGCACGGTTTGGTTCGGTTTGCCTTTTGACAGTGGAAACGGCCATAAAAGCGTACCAAACTGAACCGTACCGTACCGTACCACTCAGTGGAAACGGGCCATAAGATGAAAGACGTGTTTGGCACGATTTGTTGCTGTTTTCAGACCAGTGCAATCCTGATTTTCATGTTTTGCACCACATAGTTTAAAAAACAAATCAATTTCAGCCACTTTGTGGACTCATGGGTGTTCCTGTCTAAAGAGGAGGTGTTAGGGCACATTGTTGGCACGTTGCAATTTTAAAGAACTGAAATAGACCACATCATTGACCAACTAAAACCTGGTCTAAAGTGTGGTTCTACAAAGATATAAAAAAACTGCCTCATAGGGCTTTTTTCACAGTTTATTTATGAAAATTTGCATATGTTTAATGTTATTATTATTTGCAGTATTATTTGTTTTATGCATATTTATATGTGTTTTAATAAAAACTAGTTTAGATTTGTCCACCTGTTGGGTTTTGGAGATATGCATCACCATATGGGGCATAACAATAAATGTGTTTGGATATAACTCAGTTTTTTGACCACACTTCATTATTATTGTTAATTTATTCAATTGCTAGAAATTAGAACTTAACCTATTAATAGTTTTGAATCAAATCCTTGCGCTTAACAAACTAAATTAAATATGTAAACTAATGGATGTCTTCAGTGGAGTGAGTACAAGACCGTTTCCTTATCTAATTCATGTTAGAATCATATTAACAACATGCTAACTCATGCTGGAGTCATGCTAACAACATGTGAACTAATGCTAAAAACATGCTAAGAAAATGCTAATTCATATTGGGATCATGTTGACAACATGTTAATTCATGTTAGAATCATGCTAGTTACATACAAATTTATGATAGAATCATGATGACAACATGCTAATTCATGCTAAAATCATGCTATATAAATGCTAATCAATGTTAGAATCATGCTAGCTTCATGCTAATTTATCCTGGAGTCATGCTAGCCACATGCTAACTCATGCTGGAGTCATGCTAGCAACATGCTAATTCATGCTAGCAACACAAACGACAAGTCAATTCATGTTAGAAACATGCTAACATGGAAATTCATGTTGGAATCATGCTAACAACATGCTAAGTCATGCAAAAATCATGCTAGTTAATGCTAGAAACATGCTAATAGCATGGTAATTCATGTTGAAATTGTGTTAATTGTGTGCAAATTTATATTGGAATCACACTAACAGCATGCTAATATGCTAGAATCATGCTAACTACATGATCATTGATACTGTAATCATGTTAACAACATGCTAATTCATGTTGGAATTATGCTAACAACATGCTAATTTAAGTTGTAATCATGCTAACAACATGCTAATTCATATTGGAATCACACTAACAGCATTCTATATCATGCTAGAATCATACTAACAACATACTAATTTATACTGTCATGCTAACAACATGCTAATGTTGGATTCATGCTAACAACATGCTAATTCATGCCATAATCAGGTTAACCAAATGCTAATTCATGCTAGAAACATGATAACAACATGAGGATAGTGTGCCAAAGATTATTATGTAAATAATACATATATAAATGTATTACTGATTGATTGATTGAGAATTATATTTTTATAATATTTGAAGAAGAGGTAGAAAGGAAAGAGAATCAAAGTCTGTTGTGATAATATTAAATGATGTAAGTGAAAGCTTGGGGGATATTCTTCTTTTAATATGAGCTTTTCAGTTCCTTCATTCTTTTGTTCTCTTGACTTTGCTACTCACAGGAAGTCTTAGAAGGATCAAGGCAAGCAACATACATTTCTGGAATACGTTCAGCGCACTGCAGCCCTCCTGCAATTCCTCCTGATAACTCATGAGATAGCCTGCTAAGGGAAATTGGGAATTGCAGTGAAATCTGTTTTCCTGTTTTTTTTTTTTTTTTTTTTAGGTTTCTGTAGACTATAGACTTTCATTTTTCATTTTGGGGGTTGGGAAGTGTTGTCTAGAGATTTACCTTTTAACCAGTTTTTGGATTGTACTTTGGAGATAGAGCTCTTACTCGTGCTGCCCATTATTGCACTGTCTTCACATTTCTGTGGATTTTTAAGCTACTGTTGGTTCCGTACTGGCATGTGATTCATCTTTTTTTTTTTTGCATTTAATTGATATTCAATGCATCTCCTTTATGCAACTCTAATGCAGTTGTTTACATTGATTTTGATTCAGTACCCATATTTTTCATTGTACGTGACTCGACACTACTGAAACAGCTTATTGTACAAAACGTGAACAAAATATCCTTAAACTCTAATGTTGAAATATATTATAATTATGCATTATATTTACTCAGCCGATTCACTGTACAAAATACACTGCGTTCAGCACGAACTTGTGTTTTATTATTGCAAGAGAAACCATACTTAATTTTTCATTTTAAAGTAGGTTGCGTAAGAGTCTTTTTTTGTAATTAAATCATGATTTTGAATGGGTTTTCAAACAAAGCCACCAGACCTAACCAGCTGGACATCTGCCATTATTCACCTCAGGTTTAAACATGTTTTCATGAGTCAAACAAATGTGGGTTGTTATGAACGGTGTGGTGTGATGTCAGTGATGTCAGTGATGTCAAGTGCCACTAGATTTCATGTAGGTTTGATTTTGACATTTGTTGGGACAAAAAAAGCAGTTCCTCTCTCAGTTTTTCACATTTTTAAGAGAGTTTTTTGCAATCTAAAGCTTTTATTTATGGATATGAAATCCTCTTGAGTTTTTCCATGATAGTGTGATAAATATGATGTTTTTGAAAGGATATCACACACATCTGACTGACAGACAAGTCACACATTCTTTTTTTCCTGTATTTGTTGTTGTTATTGTGGTTTTTGGATGTTTTTAAAGTTTTCTTTGTACATTGTTTTTTTTTTTGGCATTTTTAAAGTTTCAAATACAGACGACAACCTTGTGAAAACAATCTCAATTCAAACATACCTATTTTTCATCCAAGACTACTGTAGTAGACGGCTTTGTAAAAAACAAAAAAACAAAAAACAAAAAAAAAACAACAACAACAAAACACTCCACAGTTATACATACGTTGCTCTATTTGTCCACCAAGTTTATTAATTTATTAATTTTCTTTTTGGCTTAGTCCCTTTAATAATCAGAAGTTGCCACAGCATAATGAACTGCCAACTTATTCAGCATGTTTTACACAGCGGATACTGGGAACATCTATACACTCTCAGAAATTAAGGTACAGGAGCTGTCACTAGGGCAGTACATTTTCTGAAGATACATATTTATCCCTGAAGTGTCCATAATGGTACCTCAAAGGTACTTTTTAGGCACATTTTGGCACTAAGGTCTTACTCACAATATGTACAGTTGCCTTGAACCGGGCCAAAGCACGCTTGCGTCTTTCAAGAGTTTACATTTAGCTAATGATTGTTTAAAAAGCTTATTTGGCATGCTGTCCTGGGAGAAAGCCCTGAGCTCATAAAATCCTCGAGTCTGGGGCTCCTTCCCGTTTGCAAGGCGAGAGGGGAGTTTGAGCTCAGGTGGATCTCGAGAACTCCCTTGCTGTAGTAGCTAATGAACGGATAGTGATTGCTTTTAAGAGATAACTACTGACTAGGAGCATGTCTATGGTGTCGATTTGGATTAGTCAGTTAATTTAGGTTGCATGTTTTTTGACGATGGGAGGAAACCAGAGAACCCGGGGGAAACCCACGTGAGCAAGGGGAGAACGTGTAAACTCCATACAGAAATGTCGGCTGGCTTGGTAAGGACTAGAACCAGTGACGTTCTTGCTGTGAGGCAAAAATGCTAACCACTGGGCCACCGTGTCACCCATCTAGAAAAGGAGAAGTAGGGGTGGAAGGGGGGATTCTTTAAAACGAAGATGGCTCTCATATGGAACTTGGAGAACTTATAGTGGTTTAGGAATCATCTGATTGGTGAATCATAAATTGAATAATGAGGGGCCAGCTGCAAGCCATCATAAGTATGCAGTTCTCTCGAAATTAGTTTATAAATAAACTTCACTTCAAGAGTTCACACTTAGCTGATGATTGTTTATAAAGCTTGTTTGACATACTGTCCCGGGAGAGAGCCCTGACCTCATAAGATCCTCAAGCCCGGGGCTCCCTCTTGTTTGTAAAGCATCTTGGGGAGTTTGAGCTCAGGTGGATCTCAAGAACTCCCCAATATGCCTTAATAAGCTCGGGAGCAGCTTCCCATGTTAAAGAACCCTCCCAAAAGGCTATAAAGATCAAAGCCATAACTGGCTGCTAAATAGAAAATGTATTAAAGATGGTACCAGGAGCAAAGATGGAACTTTTGCAGAGTGTAAAGAATGATCGCTTCAGCTGAAGTGGTGTATTGGCTTCCGATGTTGCAAATGCTGTGTGTGCTCCCGTAGCAGTATTTAACAGCTGTGACTGATGTAATAATTTTAATGCAGGATGTATGAGCTCTGCTAGAGAGACTCTTAAAATGGTAGTGATGAAATGTCAGGATAAGCTTAGCGCAGCGTCTTTGCTGCAGCAGAGGTGCGATAGAGTCAGTGATGCAGAGGAGAATTTAAGCTAGGCGGAGCATCTCTACAGTTGCAGAGGTGCAATGAAAGTCAGTGGTGCAGAGGAGAATTTAAGCTAAGCGGAGCATCTCTACAGTTGCAGAGATGCAATGGAAGTCAGTGGTGCAGAGGAGAATTTAAGCTAAGCGGAGCATCTCTACAGTTGCAGAGATGCAATGGAAGTCAGTGGTGCAGAGGAGAATTTAAACTGTGCAGAGGATCTCTACAGTTGCATTGGTGCAATGGAAGTCAGTGGTGCAGGGGAGAATTTAAGTTAAGCGGGGCATCTCTGCAGTTGCAGAGGTGTAATGGTAGTCAATAATAACAACAGTTAAATATGCTTCCGCGGAGGCTTTTAAACTGCTGTGGCAGTGTTGGGGAGTGTGTCAGTAGTGGTATGTTTAATGGAAGTGTACTTGAGCTCAGGCAGAGTGTCACTGTTGCGGCAGTGGTGCAGAGGGGGAAAAAAGCTCAGTGGAGCTTCTCTGATGTTGCAGAGGTGCGATGGAAGTCAATGTTGGAAGGCAAGTATACTTCCGTGGAGGCGATTTGACTGCTATGGCAGTGCAGGGAGTGTGTCGGTAGTAAATGGCTAAATGGAGATGTGTGTGAGATCAGGCAGAGCGTCACTGCTGCTGCAGTGGTGCAGAGAGAGAATAAGGCTCGGCTGAGCGTCTCTGCTGCTGCAGAGGTGCAGTGGTAGTCAGTATTGGAGCGTTAGGAGTGCTCCCGCAGGAATGTTAAATACTGTCTGTAGTGATATGTAGAAAGTTAATAAGGGTTCAACTAGAGCAGGGATGGCCAACCCTGTTCCTGGAGAGCCACCTTCCTGCAGATTTCAGTTGTTACCCATATCAAAAACACCTGAACCAATTTATTAGGACCTGAACACCATGTGATAATTACAGGCAGGTGTGTTTGATATGGGTTGCAACCGAAATCTGCATGAAGATGGCTCTCCAGGAGCAGGGTTGGCCACATCTGAGCTAGAGCGCCACTGCAGTTGCAGTGGTGCTATGGATGAGTGTAGCTCAGCGGAGCGTCTCTGCTGCTGCATAGGTACAATGGGTCAATATGGAGGCAATGTGTGCTCCCGCTAAAGCATTTAAGCAGTCTGCAAAAACACTTTGATTGACATTATTCCTTTGTACATGCTATAAAAAGGGAAAAGTATTACCCATTAGTGATGATCTCTCCCTTATTAGCATAGAACATCAGTGTTGTTTTTGAATCTGCCACTATTCTGACACACATGCATTTGTAGCTCTGCACTTTTTTTAAAAGAGAGCTCAATTTGAATTTAAAGAGATAGTCACCAAAATGGCACATATAGGATCAAAGCCTAAAAGTGGAAGTTTTAAAGAGTTATAAAACATTTTTTTTGCTAGGTATTTTAGTTGAAACTTTCCACACACTCCAGGGACATTAGAGACTTAGTTTACATCTTGTTAGAAGGGCACAATGGGTCCCCTTTAAAGGGCACTTATTTGACCTTTTTTCGAGATTTAAGACAAGTATTTTGTGTCTACAGAATGTGTCTGTAAAGTTTCAGTACAAAACACCCATCAGATATTTATTAGACCTTTCAGAATATTGGATTTTATGCTCTGAAATAAATTTTAGCTCTTTTTGTTGCATGTGCTTTTAATTCTAGTTGCCCCCCCCCCCCTCCCCACCAGTTAATTTCAGCCTTTCTGTAACAATAAGTCACACACAATATTCTGTACTATACTGTACCCCAATTTAAATTAAATAAATAGAGAAAATATAAAATAAAAATTTTAAAAAGGGTAGTTTGTAGGTTACAATATAAACACATTATCTCTCTGTTCCTAAAGATGTTAATTGACCAAACTCTTATTTTAAAGAATATGCTGTAACTGTTTAATGAAACTTTTTGTTTCAATGCACCAAAAATTATTGTTTATATTTACAGAGAAAGGCATCCAAATATTAATTTTCAAAAGGTGGTGGATCCATTTATGATGTGCACTGTATACTGTATGCACACATTTTTTAAAAAAAATAAACTAACTTTATTACTTTGTCTCGGGCTTCTTACCCTATTCAGCTTTCCTCAGTCAAATTCTTGGCTAATGAAAGACTGTTAATACAGTTTTCAGTACAAGAGAGATACCAGACAAGACTTGCTGTTAACAGGTTTTGGGTATAAGACAACTCTGTTGGCTGGTTCTTCAAGTACCAAACAAAACAGATATTTTCTGATAGAATCTGGCATCCGGCGCTGGCATTGAGACTGTAATATAACAAGTGACTACATATATTATAAGTGCTTGATCCAAATTATTACTAGGAACAGTTAGTTGCTGGATATTGTTAAGGTTGTTAGAAATTCTACTCTGTTGTGGTCTCAATGTGGCAAGTCCAAGAGGTGATAAAATTTGTTAGATAAGATTTACAGTGAATAACTACAAAGTTATGACATTTCACGAGACTTGAATATAGCATGTCATATAAAACAATTTTGCATAAACATTTTATTTTGCAATGTTGCCCCTTTCGCTGCAGTTCACTCCATTTTTTTTTCATATTTTTTTTTCATGGTTCACAGGGGTAATGCTCTATAATGATTTTAATAATTGCATCTGTGTTGTCTTTTATATCAGATACTTAAATTCAACTATGATTTAATCAGCCAGAACCCTTTAAACTGTTACCAATAAAATTGTAATCAGCAAAATGGTCTGCTAACGTTTTATTTTGATGGTGGGTTCTGTTGAAAATAAGCAGTGGTGTGAAGTAACATTACTAATGTTCAAATTACTGCAAATGAGTAATTTTTTTCTCAGGAATCGTAAAATGTGCACTTTTACATTAGTACATTTTAATTATGTATTAGTACTTTTACTCTATTAGTTTCATTCAACCTGTGGTCACTACTTTATGTATTCTTGCCTACAGTAATTGGATAAGTGGACTAATTTACTAGATTTCCAGATTACTATGTTTACTAGATTTTACTCAATTTACTAGAACTTCTATGCTAAGCTTCTTTGAAACAATCTACATTGTAAAAGTGCTATAGAAACAAAGATGAATTTAACTGAACTGAATTGAATATTTTTTAAATTTTTTATTAAATTTTAATTTATTCTTTAGCTAGGCCACTTCAGTCTTATTTATTCACAGCGTGATACTCCCCCTGCCAGCGCCACCCAGGCTCCTCGCCCTGCCTGCGCCACCCAGGATCCTCGCCCTGCTGGTGCCACCCAGGCTCCTCGCCCTGCTGGCGCCACCCAGGCTCCTCGCCCTGCCGGCGCCACCCAGGCTCCTGGCCTTACAAACGCCGTCCAGACGTCTTGCCCTGCTAGCACTTCCCAGGTGTCTTGCCCTGCCGGCCCCAGTCCGACTCCACGCTCTGCCGGTCCCAGTCCGGTTCCTGACCTTACCAACGTCATCCAGATGTCTTGCCCTGCCGACACCTCCCAGACGTCTTGCTCTGCCGACTCCAGCCCGGCCCCTTGCTCTGCTGACTCCAGCTCGGCTCCTTGCTCTACCGACTCCAGCCCGGCTCCTTGCTCTGCTGACCCCAGCCCGGCTCCTTGCTCTGCCGACTACAGTCCAGCTGCCTCCAGTCCCGCCGGCTCCAGTCCCGTCGGCTCCAGTCCAGCTGCCTCCAGTCCCGCCGGCTCCTGTCCAGTTGCCTCTCCAGCCGGCTCTCCTAAAACCCCCTGCCTTGTGTCTCCTACGGGATAGTCCATAGGTCATCCCTCCCGCTCCTCCCTGGTGGTCCTTCCCACTACTTGGGACAGACCCTCTGGCTACACCCTGGCTTCCTGCTGGGGCACCTGACCCACGGAACCCACCCTGGTCTGACCCTCCCATCCCTCCCCTTGTTCCTTCTCCGTCTGAAAGAGTATGGACCGGGCCAATGAATGCCAATGAATTGGCAGCGTAAGCTTGCGCACGTGTGCTTCATTTCCAATTATCTCCGCATATAAGCACGGGTGGAGCAAGCACACGCTATCCTTTTAAGCTGAAGAGACTTGAACTAATAGCTAAGGGACAGTCATTATGGCGATGGTAAATAGCATTTCCGTTCCCCTCCTCGGGGAGCGAGGGTTACTTTAGTAACCAGAGCGTTCCCCTTCGGATGGGGAACTTCAATGCTATTGGTGGATTTGAACTTATTAAATCCACAAATGGGAGAAGCTATGGAAACCGCCATAATGACTGCACCTTACCAATGCCTCCGATAAGAGGATAGTCAAGCAAGCGTAAACGCTCCTACATCATAGGGGCGCGGTCCTCCAACGTGTCCCTGGCCCTTACTTATCCCACTTCAAAAAAAGTTATACGGACTTAGATGAATTTTTTGAGAAGTCGCAAGCGTCTAGATAATTCTAGGAATAATACGACAGTACATTGGGAAGCGTGCAGTCCCTATAGGGAGGACGCTGCGGAGGCCATCTGCTACCCAGTGGGGAGATATGATGGCAAAGTATATATGGACTAGCCCTAAGGAGGGGAGTACGCATAATAAAAGTTGATAATAAAAGGTGGTTAGCGGAGAGGGAAGACACGGGTCCGCCCGAGAGGGGGAACTGAACCCTGGCAGAATAAGCATATGGGATCGCCTAGTGGGGATCACGCATAGCGGGCACCTATATCCAAAACGCGGGCTGACCAGTGTGCAGACCTACAACGTAGTGGGCCAGCTAGTGACTCCTCCGCTGAGTCAGTGCTGGGGGCCTCGGAGGAATTTGCAGGGCTCACCTGACGTGGAACTTTACTGACAGATAAAAAGGCGCACATATCTCCATGTTAGGGAGAATGGCGCAGCAAGCGTGTTTCAACACCTTCACCGAGTTGTTTCCTCAATCACCAAGGTTTACCTAATACCCTTGAGGAAACCGGCTCCACTTGCAGATTGTAAAACCTTTCAAATGTGTTGGGTGTCGCCCAGCCTGCAGCTCTACGGATGTCTGTTAGAGAGGCGCCGCGTGCACGCGCCCAAGAGGATGCGATGCTCTGAGTGGAGTGTGCACGCACTCTCGGGGGACACGGCTCACCTCGGCTCTGATAAGCGAGTGAAATGTCATCCACAATCCAGTGGGATAATCTTTGTTTTGATACGGCACTTCCCTGCCGCAGACAAAGAGCTGCTCAGATGATCTAAAACTCTGAGTGTGGTCCAGATAAATACGCAAGGCGCGAACTGGACACAGCAAAGAAAGGGCTGGGTCTGCCTCTTCCGGGGGCAGCACTTGCAGGCTCACTACCTGATCTCTGAAAGGTGTGGTAGGAACCTTGGGCACGTAACCCGGGCGGGTTCTAGGCACTGACCGAAAATGCCTCCAGGTCCCCGACCCTCTTGATGGATGCCAATGTGACCAGCAGAGCTGTCTTCAAGGACAGAAATCTTAAGGATACTGATTTGAGTGGCTCAAAGGGATCTGTACGCAGGCTCATTAGAACGAGGGCGATATTCCAAGAGGGCATGAGAGGGGGGCGGGGTGGATTAATTCGCCTAGCCCCTCTGAGGAACCGGATGATGAGGTTATGCTTTCCCACGGTGCTGCCAGCTACCGTGTCATGATAAGCGGAGATGGCAGCCACGTAAACCTTGAGAGTGGAGGGCAACAGCCTGCTCTCCAGCTTCTCTTGAAGGAAAGAGAGCACAACACTTATCTGGTAATTTCGGGAATCTTTTCTGCAAGAGACGTATCATTCAGTAAATAGACTCCACTTCAGGGCGTAGGCGCGCCTCGTGGAGGGGGCTCTAGCCTGAGTGATGGTATTAACCACCGCACTCGGTAGGTTACCTAAGTCTTCCTTGCGTCTAAGGACCACACGTGGAGGTTCCAAAGATCGGGGCAAGGGTGCCAGATGGTGCCCTGTCCCTGAGAGAGTAGGTGCTCTCTCAAAGGGATCCGCCAGGGGAGGGCCATCGCGAGGAGGTAGAGCTCTGATATCCAGGTCCGGTTGGGCCAGAGGGGCGCAACAAGCAGAACCTGTTCCTCGTCCTCCCTGACCTTGCACAGTAACTGCGCGAGCAGGCTCACTGGGGGAAACGCATATTTGCGCATGCTACGAGGCCAGCTGTGGGCCAGTGCATCTGTGCCGAGAGAGCCCTCGGTCAGGGAAAAAAACAACTGGCAATGAGTGTCCTCGGGGGAAGCAAACCGATCAATCTGGGCCTCCCTGAATCGCGCTTATATCAGGTGAACAGACTCGGGGTGGAGTCTGCATTCTCCGAAGCATACTTGCTGCTGTGAGAGCACATTGGCTGCACAGTTGAGCTTGCCTGGAACATGAATGGCGCACAGCGATTTCAGCCGCGGGTGACTCTAGAGGAGCAGATGGCGGGCGAGCTGAGACATGCGGCGAGAGCGAATACCCCCCATATGGTTGATATACGCCGCCGTACTGTCCGTCCTGACCAGCACGTGTTGCTGCTCCAGCATCGGAAAAAAACGGTGGAGAGCAAGGAACACTGCCAACAGCTCTAGGCGATTGATGTGCCAATGCAACTGGGTACCCTTCCAACGGTCCGCAGCTGTATGCTCGCAACACACTGCCCCCCAGCCCGTGTTGGAAGCACCTGTTGATACAACAATATGACTGGACGCCTGTCGTAGAGGCACACCGGCCTGTAGGAACGAGGGGTCGTTCCAAAGGCTAAGGGTGCGGCGACACAGCACAGTGACAGAGATTCTGTGTGCGCCCGCGTGCTATGCGCCTCCGGGGACTCGATCGCGAAGCCAGTGCTGGAGTGGTCTCATATGGAGTAATCCGAGCAGCGTGAAGCGGCTGCAGATGCCATATGCCCCAGGAGCCTTTGAAAATACTCAGTGGGACCACTACTTTGCTGTCGAGCTCACTCAGACAGTTCAGCATCAGGTGAGCGCGCTCTCCGGAGAGGCGCACTACCATGGTAACCGAGTCCAGCTCCATCGCGAGAGAAGAGATCTTCTGCACAGGGGCGAGTTTGCTCTTTTCTCGGTTGACCTGAAGCCCCAACAGGTGGAGGTGCCGGAGCACCTTGTCTCTGTGCATAATCAATTGCTCCCGCGAGTGGGCTAAAATTAGCCAGTTGTCGAGATAATTGAGTATGCGAATGCCTGCGAGCCGAAGAGGCGCTAAGGCACCCTCCACGAGTTTGGTGAAGACCCTCGGAGACAGAGAGAGCCCGAAGGGGAGGACCTTGTATTGCCACGCTCGACCTTCGAACGCAAACCGCAGAAACCGACAGTGGCGTGGAAGAATGGAGACATGGAAGTACGCGTCCTTCAGGTCTATGGCTGCAAACCAATCTAGAGGACGAACGCATTGGAGAATGCGCCTCTGCGTGAGCGGGGAAAGAGCAAATTTCCTCTTCTCCGGATGGCCTGTCTCAGGGACGCTTCACAGTCCGTTTACCGGACTTCACGGCGCCCTGGACAGGGGGGGCTGCCTGCTTCCGGGGTGCTCCGGGCGGGGCAGCACTCGTTGGCAGGCGCCCTTGGCGAGGAGAAGCGGAGGTGGATGGCTTGGTGGGCGGTCCCGCCGATAGATGACATTGCCCATCGCATCCGACTGCTCTCTCACTGCCTTGAATTCCTGGGTGAACTCACCGACGATGTCGCCGAACAGGCCAGCCTGAGATATGGGGGAGTAAAGAAAGCAGACTTTGTCGACTTTGCGCATATCAGCCAGGTTTAGCCAGAGGTGGCGTTCCTGGACCACTAACGTGGACATCGTCCTCCCCAGCGCACACGCGGCGAAATTAGTAGACAGAAGAGCATAGTCGGTCGCGGTGCGCAGCTCGTGTAACAAGCCTGGGTTAGACCCACCCCCGTGCAGCTCGGCCAGCGCCTGCGCTTGGTAGCGCTGGTAGGTGGCCATCGCGTGCAAGGCGGAAGCAGCCTGGCCCGCAGCCTTGTAAGCTCTAGCTCCGAGGGAGGCAGATAACCTATAGGCTTTGGACGGGAGACGGGGTGGACCTTGCCAAGTAGAGGCGCCACGCGGACAAAGATTGACCGCGATAGCGCTCTCCACTGACGGGATCGCCTCATACCCCCTGGCAGCTCCATCGTCAAGGGTGGTGAGGGCGGAGGAACACGCAGCACGGGCAGAGAGAGGTGCCCACCAAGACTGCGTGAGCCTACTGTTCACTTCCGGGAAGAAAGGGACGAGAGGCTTTGAGGGCTTTGCCCTCTGATCCTCTACGTAGCACCATCGAGTCGGTAGAGCCGTGGAGCTGGGGGATAAACCATCTCCAACCCCACAGCCGAAGCAGCCCGGGAAAGCACGGCTAACATGTCCGTCTCAGGATTCGTTTTGACGGCGCTCACCTGCCCGGAGGTTGGAGGAGCTTGTATGGAGCGCCTGGAGGAGTGGGAGGTCCGTGAGCCCGTGGGCGGCGGATTATCTCTCGCTGAGACCCTAAGATCTGCCCGAGTGCCCGCTGAAGAGCAGGGGACAGCTGGTGTGGTTCGCCCTTTTACAAGAGCTAGCCGGGATCTTAACTGCGCAACGGTCATGGAATCGCAGTGACAACATGGACCGCCTGCCAGCACCACATTAACATGTTGGAACCCCAAACATGTAACGCAGGGATCGTGTCCATCATTCGGAGACAGGAAACCCCCGCATCCAGAAACACACAGTCAGAGCGCCATCCTAAAAAGGACGTGCTGCATGACTGTGTTGCTCTTTTAGGAAATAAGCAACTTTTATACGCACCGCTCTGGAGGACCGGACCCAAAGAATGCCAAGCAAGAGAGAGTCCCAGCTCGACCGTCTGCCGCCGCGTATACACACTCTGGACCGGGAGACACTCGTTCGCTCGGATATCGCTGTAGTCAGCAAGAGGAACCCTCATTGACTCGATCAGAAAGTCTCTGATGCGAAAAGGATAGCGTGTGCTTGTTCCACCTGTGCTTATATGCCAAGATAATTGGCAATGAAGCACACGTGCGGAAGCTTACGCTGCCAATTCATTGGCATTCATTGGCCCGTTCCATACTCTTTCAGACAATTGGTTTTCTGAACTGAAACCTCCCATTCGTGGATTTAATAAGTTCAAATCCACCAATAGCATTGAAATTCCCCATCCGAAGGGGAATTACATTTCCATACATTCTTTTATGCACCCGGTATGTCATATACACTGATTTGCAACCACAGCTGTCTCCGTTCAGTGTTGATTACCTCGACTATATGTTCAGTCATTCATCCTCCGTTTGTCAATTGGTTGTTGTCGTCTTCGTTGGTATGTGTTTCCTGATCTTGCTCTCGTATCATGTCTTAGTTGTTAAAGTCTAGTTCGAGATTAATCTGTTTTAGTTCCTCGTTTGTTTTCTTTGTTACTTTGATTTTTGTATTTTTGTCACTTTCACTGCCCAATAGTCATTAAAATCTGCACTTGGATTCTACTCCCGTTTTTGTTCCCGTTTTCATTCCCCGTACCGTGCCAAAAGTATGAGTAAAAAGTAGATTTTTAAAAGTACTCATGAGTGGAGAGTATTACGCTGTATACGTTTACATGTAATTTGTGGATGTGTGTAAACGTAACATTCTGTAGTGCATGTAGTTAGTGCCCAGCAGGCACACAACGTTATAGGATGTTCAAATTAGGTTAGATTTAGATTGTGATGTCAAGTGACTAAAATTCAATGTCTAGCCAGTGTCTAAGGATAACGTTATTTTGATGTCCAATAATGACATTAAATGACGTTGATATTTGGTCGATTTTAGGTTGTGTTAGAAAGTGACCAAAATACAACGTCAAGCCAACATCTTTAACCAATATCATTTTGTTATCAAAAACTGACATTTATTTCTCAGGTATGGCAACCAAAATGAAACATCTAATAGTGGTAACGTTCACACAATTTTAAACTGTGACATCATTAAACATTTATATTTGGTTGGTTTTATGTTGGACATTGACGTTGGTCTGATAATTAAGTTCTGACGTCAACCCGATTATTCCATTCAATTCACCTTTATTTGTATAGCACTTTTACAATGTAAATTGTGTCAAAGCAACTTTACATAGAAGATCATAGTAAATACCAAACAAAATGCAACGTCCCCACGACATTGGGGTACAACATCAATCTGACGTCATGTTGATGTCTTGTGCTTGCTGGGTGTTTAAGGCCATTTCTGTCATTTTACACCAAACATCCGTCATCTACTCATTGACATGCATCTAAACAGTCTCTGGGTCAATGCATTTAAAGATTTAAGACATCTTTTTGGACACATTTAATGCTTTCAAACAGTTTGCTGCATTTATGAATCACGCATGTCTTGAGGTAGTTCATTATGATGTGTATTACCTACTATGTGTGATTTGATTGGACGGGAATTACAGGACTGATTTTTCTAATCCCCATAGACAAGAAATAATAAAGTAGTGGCTGCAGGTTGAAGAAAAGTAGTGGAGTAAAAGTACAGATACAGCACTAAAAATGTACTCAAGTGAGAGTAAAAGTACACATTTTTAAAACTACTTAGTGAATTACAATTCCTGAGAAAAAGTACTTAATTAAAGTAATTGTAGTATTTGTAATTTGTTACTTTACACCACTGCTCACTACACTGAAAAAAATGCTTGGTTCCACTCAAACTATTCATCTTGTCTCGACACAAATCATTCATTCATTCATTCATTCATTCATTCATTCATTTTTTCCCCCAACTTATTCCCTTTATTAATCACACACAGTGTGATTAATCGCACACAGTGGAATAAACCTCAAACAATACCAGCATGTTTTAAGCAGCGGATGCCCTTCCAGGTGCAACCCAACTCTGGGAAACACCAATACACTCTTAGATTCACACTCATACTCTATACAGCCAATTTAGTTTATCCAATTCACCTATAACGCATGTCTTTGGTCTGTGGGGGAAATTGAAGCGCCCAGAAGAAAAACCCATGCCAACACAGGGAGAGCATGCAAACTTCACACAGAAATGCCAACTGACCCAGCCGAGGCTCAAACCAGCGACCTTCTTGCTGTGAGGCGATTGTGCTACCCACTGTGCATTTTTAAGTTGATTAAACAAAACAATTAAGTTGTCTTATTGTTGTCCCTTAAAAAACTAAAAAACGAAATAAGTAGTTTTATCTAATTTTTGACAAGTATTTTGAACAAACAGAAAAAAAAAGAAAAAAAAAAAGAAAAATTGAGTGTACATTTTACAGGAAAACCTAAGAAAGCATCTTAACTAGCTGCATCTCAGTGTGTATTGTCTCTGACTGAAAGAATGTAAGGAGAGTTGGGAGGACAGTGGATTATCAGGACTCCATTCAGGATAATTCTTCCGCTCCATTGAGGATATTGCACCAAAACGATGTCTGCACCAGGCTAGGAACATTATCAGAGACTCTACACACTCCCACCATGGACTGTTTTCCCTGCTAGCCTCTGGGAAGAGGTTCCACAGCATTAAATGCAGAACCACTATAGGTTCTGCAAAAGCTTTCCCTCACTGGACATCAGGCTACTTACTTTTTGTGTGCACATTTTCCAACCCAGGATCACTGTGGATATGTACCCAGAGCTACGTCTGTTTGCAGTTTTTGTTTTTTACCAATTTTTTTGATGAGTTCAAATTTGTCTTCTAAGTGCCATTTACACATCATTTTGTCATTTAAGTTGATCAGGTACCACGATATGCATTTCAGCCAACCAACTTGCTGTTGAACTGATGGACTCACCCACCCTCTTCCATAAACCCAACTGATAGTGTTTTCATAACTGAGTAAAGAAAAGCTGCCATAGCCGTGTGATTTTACAATATTTTGGGATTTTATCATGCTTTCAGCCTGTTATTTATTTATGTAAATATTTTTAGGTTTTGTTTAACTTGTTTGCCAGACAAGTTATATACTTTTGCAAAAAAACTATATAACTATATAAACCCTGAAGCTGTGAAAGCAACCTTGTACTTGAATTTCTTCTCCACTATTGTCTTACCATAAGAGGGTAACAGTTTACAGTGATGTTGTATTCAGTGATGGGCAAAAATACATTGAAATGTATTTTAAAATAAAATGAAAAAACCATCAGTTTTACATGTCAAAATAAACTACAAAATACAGCAGCCACAACAAGTATCAACATAAATTACTGTATTTTGTTTTTTGAAAATACTACAAAATACTTTTACAAGGGAGCATGACATTTCTTTGTAAACTTTACATCAACAGGCATATTGGATCAATCCCTTCACTCAATACTCACTTAGTGAAGTAAACAATGTTTGACAGCAACAGCTTTTCTCTAAGCAAGTTTAAGTCAGCTTCTCTGCCAACTCATTCACTACTCCTCTTCATTAGTTTAAACTTTTGTTTCTTTTTTTATTTTAGTATAAATTACTAAAGAAAGTGATGATTTCTTTAATCACTGTAAAAACCATATATCTCTACATTCTGTTTGCATCCATGAGTGGCCAGTAAATATGCTGCATCTTTTAACAATCTTATAATTTAAATGGGTCATAAATGAAGTGTTTTTATTTTTATTTTTTGTTCACGTATATATATATATATATATATATATATATATATATATATATATATATATATATATATATATATATATATATATATATATATATTGCAATTGAAATTTTTAATACTTAATGTAAATATATGATTTCTGAAAACTACTAAAACCTACAGTTTTAGTACTGTAATTTCTATACATCATGTTTATGCAATAGTTCTCTTCAATGCGCAACATAAAAATATGATCTCAAAAAAATGAAGTCTGGAGTTTTTGACCAGTCTGTATAGACTGGGACTGAGAATGATCATGTGCTGAAGGCTCCCTGTTCTTAAGGATACTTTAGTCCATTTCATTTCTTAAACAAAGATGCTAATGGTGAATTGTACACTATACTGCCTTTATATATTACTGGTCTAGGCATTGTGCAGTATCCTATTTTCATATTGTTGACCTGCTCTCAAAGATACCATGCCGTTTGTCTCTTTTTTTCTTTATGTGTGCATAATTTCCATGCACATTCCAAGCAATGATGACCTTCTTAATCAGTTTTCTGTTCTAATCTCAAGCCTAGGCATATAACTGAGAAAGCATTAATCTAAGGCCGCATTTTTATGAAATCATTATGTAGACTTCTTACAAACAATTTTACAGAATTTTAAAAATACAAAAATATAAGACACTAAAGTATTTTCATACAAAATATTAACCAATTTTCACAAACCCTGTCAAATACAAATTGCAAAATAATATTTTGTATTTACAATACGTATTTAAAATACAAGTATCATAAATACTGCCCATCCCTGGTAGTATTAGTGTAGTAATGCTAATACGTTTGCCAAAATGAATAAATAATGAACAATGAATTTAGTACAGCATTTGTTCATGTAAGTTAATGTTAGTTAATGAAAATAATGAATTTGGATGTCAATAATGCATTAGAAAAAAAATATGAACTATGATTACTAAATGCTGTACAAGTATTGCTCATAATTATTTGATGTTAGTAAATACATTAACTAATCAACCTTTTGTAAAGTGTGACCAAGAATTCATTAAGTTAGAACAAACACTTCAGCCATGACTAATCTTCATGCCATGGATTGGTCATTCATTCATAAGCTCAACAGAAATATGTTTGATTGGTTATGATGCTTAAAAGCTGACAAATAAATAAATAAATACATAGCACGTAGCACAATTTGTGAAGATCTACAATTACAATTGCAAATGGACAATTTTTATTTGTTTTCTTGTGTCACTTTAATCATGGCAGCCATAATAAATCTAGTTTAATCGTGAAGGAGTATTTTTGCCCTTCGTCTTAAATTTGAGCACCATTTCTGTTCCTTTTGACTGCCTAAATGTCAAAAGCACCTTTTGATTTACAATGATGTTCAGAACAACATTTGGGTGAATAAATAATGACTCAGAATGTGTTATTAGTAGCCTTACGTTTCAAGGATTGAGTGATTCAACCTGAAACCATGCTTTGGAATTCGAGTAATAAAAGCAGGTTTATCTCCCCGTGTGAGAATGAGGTTTGAAGTTCTTCATTTACATGGTCAGCTGGCACCAAGTTTGCTTTGGAGTCTTAATTATAGACTATGGGAACTACATCTCTTATCACCTCTTCTGCCAAATTGATTAGAGCTAAAACATAGTGAGCAGCTGGTGTAGCACCCCTGCTGTACCTGAGAGCAAGGTGTTTACTCTGCTGACTAATTAACATAAAACACAAAATTTCCCAGGAGACATTATCCATCATAACTGTAAAACTCTGCCGTTTAGACATTTTGTTCTCCTCATAGTTTGCCTCATTACACAGTTAATGGTAAGATACAAAGCCATCCAGGGTGTTCTAATAAAATTAATTCACCACAATCCATTATAGCCAATCTTCTGGATAATATTGCACTTCTGTTTTCTTTCGTTGGTCTAGTCTTCCATTTCCCAAGCTAGTGAACAACCCTTTGATACTGTTTGATTAAGGTGTAACAATTAGTGCTTTCAATATGCAATTAGAGATGCATGAGAAGTCGAGTGTAGGAAACATCTTTAGCTAATGCCATATTTATATAAAAAAAAGGTTTTGCTGAAAGGAACTTATAATGAAGTATACATTTTAAAGTATTGTAAAACAAATGAAAACACAAAGTTTTTACAGTGTATACACACTGTAAAAATAAATTACTCAAGTGTGACAAACCCACTTACTGCAAAGTTATTCACTCATTTAATGTGCATTAAAATTGTCATGGAAGTGCTTTACTGTGAAAACAATTTTAACTTTAAAAAAAGTTTAAGTCTTCTTTAAACCCAAACATGTAATTTCTCAAAGACAGTTTCCACTGGTATTTTATTCTCTCCTCTTATTAAATTTAACCATGATTTTATTACAGTAAGAGTGTAGTAAACATAATTTTTCTGTTGCGTTAATTTGTGTATTACTACAATATTATGGTTAAACTGTACCCTGTTCTTAGTGTAGCAAAACCATGGAGCTTTTATCTTTAATAAAAACATGGTTATTTTTTATAAGGGTCACTTGTACAGTGAGTAGAATTACATCTAAAGAAGATAAGAACCAATTTTTAACTTACAAACTTTTTTCTAAGTGCTTTTAATTTTCACAAGTAATTATAAAAGAACAGTGTACAACAGTGACGTCTGTTTCATACTGTTCTAGCCCCCCTTCCCCCCCAAAAAAAAACATTGTTTTTCCCGTTTTCTGTTTAACAGAAAGATTTTGTCAAAGCATTTTTAAACATAATAGTTTTAATAATTCATTTATAATAACTGATTTATTTTATCTTTGCCATGATGACAGTAAATAATATTTTACTAGATATTTTTTAAGACACTTCTATATAGCTTAAAGTGACAGTTAAAGGCTTAACTAGGTTAATTAGGTTAACTAGGCAGGTTAGGGTACAGGCAAGTTATTGTATAGCGATGGTTTGTTCTGTAGACTATCTGAAAAAAAAAAAACTAACTCAAAGTGGATAATAATTTTGACCTTAAAATGGTTATTAAAAATTTTTAAAAACTTTCTAGCCAAAATAAAACAAATAGGACTTTCTTCAAACATTCTCCAGATATTCACAGACTGTAACAATATACCGGTATGACGGTCTACCACGGTTTGAACGTGCACGATTATCATACCATGAACAATTGCATATCAACGGTCTTAACATACGATTTAAAAAATCACTTGCGCAACTTTTTTTCCGCTTAGCGGGTCACGCTCTGAACTTGCGCACCTATACACTCCCGTGCACATGCAGCAGAGATAATGGCAGCGCCGGAGGCTTTTTCGTCTGACCTCCATCCCCCGCCGAAAAAAAAGTTAAAATCTGTAGTATGGGAGTACTTCGGATACAAAAAAAATGAACGAGGGATTGTTTTAGAGGACGGCTATCCGATTTGTAAAAAATGTGGGCACAGAATAGCCGCAAAAGGAGGCAATACATCAAACATGTTCGCTCACATTCGCGAACACCATCCCTCCGTGCAGATAAAGGCAAGTTAAGTGTATATTTTCCACGACGCAGTGCGTGTACAGTATAACGTGGATGTCATGTAAAACGCGCAAATGACTGGATAAAAATAGATATGTTAATATTAGGGGTGTCAAAATTAATTGTTTCTTTGGTGCACCGCGATGCAGACGCGGACAATTCGGTATCGGTTTAGTAATAATCATAACCGGTTATTATATGTACGGACGTCATTTATCTCCTATGCGCTCTGTCGCGAGGGAGGTGAGCGCGAATATTTTCAACACTCAGCCAACGCAGGGCCGGCCCGTGGCATAGACACCATAGGCAAATGCTAAGGGCGCTGTATATCCAGTGGGGCGCCAGAAATGAGCGCGGTTCAGTTGGTTTTGTTTTCGATATTCTTGACACACATTCAGTTACAGACGGCAATAACTCAAAAACCTTTTACCCTAAAAAGATCTAAAGTGTGTTTCCTACAAAAAGAGAAAACTGGTTATGTTTCACAGCTGTCTTTCTTTTTTTGTCGCTCCACACTACGAGTACTGCTCCGTTTAAGCCCTCGCAATATGTGTTTAGCCGGGATAGCTCGCGCTGAGAGGAGCTCTCAGCAAGGGACCGTCGGAAAAGTGCTTCTTTTTTTCGTTTTTTTTCGTTTTTCTGCTCCGCTCTTCGCGAGCTCTACCTGTTGCGAGGGCTTAAGTGTGTGTGTGTGTGTGTGTGTGTGTGTGTTTGTTTCTTTGGTGCTGTCTATGTTTGTGTTTGAATGAGAGACACAAACAACTTGTTATAGCCTCTCCTCTAAAATATAACACTGTATATGGAAAGCATCGTCAATGCACCGTGATGCACCGAAATATCGAATTGAACCGAATCGAAGGCATGATAATCGTAACTGAAGCGAACCGTGAGACCAGTATAGGTTCACACCTCTAGTTAATATCAACGTGCGAAAAGCGACTATCAACGCGCTTTCTGCACGCATCTGTGTGGCCTGTTTTATCTGACATACATTTAATAGGCCACTATTATTAAAAAAAGTATAAAATATTTTGTTATTAATAAAAAAAAAATCATTAACACAAACTGATTAAAACAATTTATTGAAATAATTTATACACAAAAATTATAAAAGCTCATGTTAACAATTGTATTTCCTAGAATTTCCAGAATATCATTTCTGTAATTTGGTTAATATTGTTCCTTAGGTTCAAGCTACTTCTGCAAAGGCACCACCTGTTCCAGCTCAACCAAATGTTAAACAGTCATTTGCAAAAGGAATTAAGTTGGATTCCACATCCAAACAAGCCAAATAACTAAATCATGCTGTAGCATATTTTATTGCCAAAGATATGATGCCTTTAAGAGTAGTGGAAAAACCTGGGTTTCTCCACCTAATGAAGAAGGCAATCCCTGTGTACAAGGTACCCTCTAGAACATACTTTTCCACTTAGGAAATCCCTCGCATGTATAAAGAAGTCAGAGCCAGTGTTGAAGGACAGCTGAAGGAAGCTGTGTGGTTTTCAGCTACCACGGATCTTTGGACCAGCAGTGGCGGAGGAGGGGAACCATTTTTAAGTTTTACAGTCCATTACCTCTCCTCAGATTGGCAACTTAAGTGTCATTGTTTAGAGTCTCTTTTTTTTTCCTGAAGACCACACCTCAGAAAACATCACAGAAATGTTTGAAAACATGCTTCAGGACTGGAAGTTTTCAAAGGAAAATCTGTGTGGAATGACCACAGACAATGCCACAAATATGAAGAAGGCCTTCTTGAAGTTTCCTTGTGTTTGGCTCACTTGCTTTGGACACAATCTAAATCTGGCCATCAACAAAGCCTTGAAGATCCAAAGGGTGGATTCTGCTGTCAGATCATGCCGACACTTGATTCAAGCATTTTCTCGGAGTTGGAAAAAAAAGAGAGAATTAAAAAAAAAACAGGCAGACCTGGAGCTCCCTGAGCATGCCCTCATCCATGATGTGATTACAAGATGGGGATCCACTTTTGAGATGATCAACAGGTTTCTAGAACAGCAACAGGCTATCTGTGCAGTCCTGGCTATTGACAGGAATACATGGCATTTAATGCCAAAAGACAATGACATTGCCACACTGGAAAATGTGAAGCAGACCCTTCAACCACTCTATGACCTTACTGATGCCCTGGCCTCAGAGAAACGGGTCACACTCTCATCACTTACACCAGTACTGGAGCATATCAGTGAAGTCCTCACTGAGCAACCTGAGGACAACCTACTCATCAGAGAGATGAAGCAAAAAATGAGGGAAGACTTGCTAATGAGATACACAGAGCAGGTGGAACAAGTGCTACAGATCTCCAGCTATGTGGATCCACGATTCAAAGAGAACTTCTGTAAAAACCTGGATAACACAGTTGAAGCATGTGTGGCAGAAGCCATGAAACTAGCAGAAGCTCTTCCAGAACATCCTCAAGCAGAAAAGGAAGGAAACGAGGCAGAAAAAGCATGCAGTAGCATCACCACCCCTAAAAGGAAAGAAAAAAGTCTGTCTGGGTTGCTACAGCAAATTACTTCATCTAGGCAGAACAAAGCAATCTCTGAAAATAGTAATGTTTGTCTTAGGGATAAGGTCCAGGATGAAATTAAAATGTACAAAGCTCTTCCCACCATCTCCACTGATGCTGACCCTCTGGATTGGTGGAAAAGGCATGGTGAAGAAATGCCTCTTCTGGCAAATGTGGCCAGAAAGTGTCTTTGTATCCCTGCCACAAGTGTGCCTTCAGAGAGGATGTTCAGTACAAGTGGACACATTCTCTCACCTCAGCGGTCAAGATTAAGTCCTGAAAATCTCAACATGCTTACATTTCTTCATCACAACCTAGACTGAAAAAAACAACGCTTTAAATACATGTTTACAGCCATAAACTTGGTATTGCACTTTTGGTCTCAAATTTATCCTGCTTATAAGGAAGGACAGTTTAAGTTTATTTTTGTCTAATCTTAAAAGACCTTGCTTGTTTATTCCTTCTAATTTAATTTATTAAAATGGGAGATTTTTCAGTTTATTTTTATAAAAGACTTCTATAGTTCTATTAAAATGGTTCTTTCAAAAGTTTGTTGAAATAAAACCTTTGTTCAGTCAGAAAACGTGTTCTTATTCTTTTCAGAGTCTTTGTTATGAGAATTACTATTTAATACCGTATACCGTGAAACCGTGAAACCGTGGTATTGTTTTAGACGATTATCATACCGTAAAAAAATCATACCGTTACAACCCTATCACAGACATACTGTGAATGTATATATATATATATATATATATATATATATATATATATATATATATATATATATATATAAATGGGGTTTTCGTCAGAAACCAATTATCTGAAGGAGTATAAAATCGGGCCAATGAAATGCCAAATGAAATGGCAGCGTCAGCAAGCACAGCTGGCGTCAATGACAATAAGTCAAGTATATAAGATATAAGGCTAGTGCATTGCTCGACATCATTTTCGCTTTCAGAGCCTTTCACTAGCTTCTGAGAAAGTCTTTGAGGGTTCTCCTACCTGTGTCTACAGAGAGAGATCGAGAAGCAGCTTCTCCCGGTCCAGAGCGCGTATACACGGTGGCAGACGGTCAAGCTGGGTTTTTCTCCCTTGCCTGGCTTTCTTTGGTTCCGGTCCTCCAAGAGCGGTTTGTATATAGGGAAAAAGTTTTCCTAAAAGAGCAACACGGTTTTGCAGCGCATCTTTTTCAAGACCTCGCTCCGACTGTGCATTTCTGGATGCGGTGATTTCCTATCCCCGAGCACTGCGTTTCATGTCAGGGTGTCCAGCATGTTAATTCTGTGCTCGCAGGCAGTGCATGCCGTCTCTTTGATGTCATGTCTGCTGCTGCAAAAGAGCGACCCACCCCAGTTGTCCCCCAAACTGCGGTTGGCACTCAGGCAGATCTGAGGATTTCAGTGGGAGTAAATCCGCCGGCTGCGGGCTGCAGACCTCTTGCTCCTCCACGTGCTCCATCCAAGCTTCAGGTGAGAATAGCGCTCCCTCTTCGGATGGTCGCTCTCTCACTTGACACCGAAGATCAGATGTCCATCGCTGCATTGGAGGATGGGCTGTCATTGTCAGATGAGGATGCGAACCCGCTCGCTCCCTCCTTCCGGGGTGGAGAGCACGGCATTGACATCTAAAAAGTAGGCATGCTGGAAGTGCTTTCCCTGGCTGCTTCCCGCGACTGGACCGACTAGATGGGTGTTATGTGGAGGATTAAAAAACTTCAGTCCCCTTCTTCTCGGACGTGCACAGTAAGCTCACGAAGTTTTGAGGGCTCTTTTTTCTACCCAATCTGCGTGCGCTTCCATCCTCACCATCCTTGGAGGGTGGGCTGTCAATGTCTGATGAGGATTCAAACGTGCTCCTCCCTCCGGGTTGATGAGCGCGGTGTCGAATTTAGAAGCAGACTTTGTGGCCGTGCTTCCCCAGGCTGCTTCCCCACGGCCGACCGACTAAAGGGGTGTAAAAACCTTTCTTGCTGGATGCGCATAGTAGGCTTATGCATTGTGCTGCGTGCGCCTCTACCCTCACCTTGCATGCTATGGCCACCTACCAGCGCTACCAAGCGCAGGGGCTGGCCCAGCTGCGGCAAGGATGGTTCCGACCCAGAACTGGGCATGAGCTTCGCACCCTGGGAAGGATGATGACCACTTAAGTGGCCAGGAACGCCCCCTCAGGCTAAATCTTGTAATGTGTGTGATGTTGACAAAGTTTGGTTTCTTAACTCACCCATATCCGGGGCTGGCCTGTTCGGCGACATTAGTGATGGTGCAGTCAGAGGCGATGTGTTATAATCTATCGGCGGGATCGTAAGACCGCTCCGTCCCACCGAGCCATCCACATCCACTGCTTTTCGCCGAGGGCACTCATCTGTAGCTTTTTGCTACGCCTGCCCCGCCTGTGCCTCCGGCCAATCTGCTGCACCGAGCATCTAGCAGGCAATGAGTGCCCCCCACCCCAGGGTGCCGCTAAGTCAGGTAAACGGACCGCCAAGCATCCCTGAGACGGGCCATTCGGAGAGGAGGGAATTTGCTCTTTCCCCACAGGAGGGTGGGGCTCTTCATTTAACGGCATTAAAAAAAAGAAAAACGCCATCAAATCTTCAAAGAGCTTTTTCCTCTTTCCTCGGATGTGACAGCCTGAACACTGCCAGTTTGGAACGCTATGCTTTCCAGCCCGCTGGATCAGTGCATTTCGCCAATGGCTCACAGAGCGTGAGAGAACGGTCTCCTTTCTCTCCCTCTCGCAGCCCCTCCTTCGGAGTTTGGGTGCGAGACCAGAGCAAGTCTCTCGCCTCTCGCTCTCCCGTGGGACCCCAGCACTCCCAGGGTGAGCCGGCGGGCGGGTTCACTTGCGGGGGCTCTGTCTGCCTGGTTAGAGCGGGCCAGCCCGTCGCAATGGCTCATCTGTACGATCAGACTCGGCTATGCGATACAGTTCATGAAACGGCTTCCCAAGTTCACAGGCGTGTATTTCACCAGGCTCAGTCCTGCGTCCGCCCCTGTCTTGCGAGTGGAGATTGCTGTCCTCTTGGTGAAGGATGCAATCGAGCCGGCCCCTCCAGCCAAGATGGAGAGCAAGTTTTACAGCCCGTACTTCATCATCCCCAAAAAGAGCGATGAGTTACAGCCAGTCCTAGATCTGCGCGTTTTGAACCGCTGCCGTTACAGGCTGCGCTTCGAAATGCTTCCGCAGAAGCGCATCAACCGATGTGTTCGTCCTCGGGATTGGTTTGCAGCAATAGATCTGACGGACCCGTATCTGCATGTTTCCATACTTCCACGCCACCGCAGTTTCTGCGGTCTGCGTTGAAGATCGAGCATGACAGTACAAGGTCCTCCCCTTCAGGCTTTCTGTCTCCGCGTGGTTTTCAACCAAAGTTTTGCGTAGGACGCCTGGCCGCCCCCTCAGCTCGCATGCTAAATTCTCTCGACATTTGGCTGATTTTAGCCCACTCTCAGGGAAAATTGACTATGCACAGAGATGAGATGCTCCGGCACCTTCACCTGTTGGGGTTTCAGATCAACCGAGAAAAGAGCTGGCTCGCCCCCATGCAGAGCCCCGCCTTTTTCGGGTTGGAGCTGGACTCGACCACCATAAAGGCACACCTCTCACGAGAGTGCGCTAAGCCAGTGCTGGACTGTCTGAGAGAGTTCGACAGAAAAAATGTGGTCCCCCTGAAATCTTTTCAGAGGCTCCTGGGGCATATGGCATCCGTGGCCGCGACCTCGCCGCTCAGATTTCTCCATATGAGACCACCACGGCATTGGCTTCAAGATCGGGTCCCCAGACGCGCATGGCATGCGGGCACACACCGAGAGACTCCACTCCGCTGTGTCGCCTCGCCCCCACCCCCTGGAGGGACCCCTCTTCCTACGGGTCTGAGTGCCCCTGGGTTGGGCGTCCAGACATGTTGTCGTTCGACAGATGCTTCCAGTACGGGTTGGGGGGTCATGTGTTGTGGGCATGCTGCTGCGGACCTGCAGAGGGGAAACCAGCTGCATTGGCATATCAACTGCCTAGAGCTGTTGACAGTGTTTTTCACTCTTGTTTTTACCGTCGCTGAGGCGGCATCATGTCCATCCTGACCAGCACGGCGACAGGAGTGTATATCTACCCTATGGGGGGTCTGCGTTCCCGCCGCATGTCTCAGCTCGCTCGCCGTCTGCTCCTTCAGAGTCATACAAGGCTGAAGTTGCTGCGTGCTGTTCACATGCCGGGTCAGCCCAACCGTGCAGCCGACTGGCTCTCACGGCAGCTCCTTACCCCGGGAGAATAGCGACTCCACCCCGAGTCTGTTCAGCTGTCATGGGTACTGCCCCACAGCTGGCCTCAGGGCACGCGCTACTTGCATTATCCCCAGTGAGCTTGCTCGCGCAGTTATTGTGCAAACCCAGGGAGGACGAGGAGCAGGTCTTGTTAGTTGCCCCTCTCTGGCCCAACCGGACTTGGATTTTGAACTCTCCCTTCTCACGACGGCCCCCCTGGTGGGTCCCTTTGAGAGAGCACCTACTCTCTCAGGGACAGGGCACCATCGGGCACCCTCACCCAGATCTGTGGAACCTCCACATGTGGTCCATAGACGCGAGGCAGACTTAGGTAACCTACCGATGGTGGTGGTTAATACTGTCACTCAGGCTAGATCACCCTCTACGAGGCATGCCTACGCCCTGATGTGAAGTGTATTTACTGAGTGGTGTGCTTCTCACTAATAAGACCCCCGATCTTGCCAGATCAGTGTTGTGGTTTCTTTCCTTCAGGACAGGCTGGAGCGAAAGCTGTCGCCCTCCACACTGAAGGTCTACGTGGCCGCTATTTCCGCTCATGATGCGTAGATGGCGGCACTGTGGGGAGGCATAACCTCATCATCCGGTTCCTCAGTATATTTAGTATACTTGAGATTTCTGTCCTTGAAGACAGCTCTGCTGGTCGCGTTGGCATCGGTTAAGGTCGGGGTCGGGGACCTGGAGGCATTTTCGGTCAGTGACTCGTGCCTAGAATTCGGCTATGTGCCCAAGGTTCCTACCACGCTGTTTAAGAATCAGGTAGTGAGCCTGCAAGCGCCGCCCGTGGAGGAGGCAGACCCAGCCCTTTCATTACAGTGTCCTGTTCATGCTTTGCGAACCTATGTGGTCCACACTCAGAGCTTAGATCCTCTGACCAGCTTTTTGTCTGTTACGGTGGTCGGCAGAAGGGAAGTGCTGTATCTAAACGGAGGTTGGCCCACTGGAGAGTGGTTGCTATCTCTCTCACTCTTCTGAGGCAGGGTGAGCCGTGTCCCCCAGGGGTGAGAGCGCACTCCACATGTAGCATCGCATCCACTTGGGCATTAGCACGCGGCACCTCCCTGACAGACATTGCAGAGCTGCGGGCTGGGCAACACCTAATACATTTGCTAGGTTTTACAATCTGTGAATGGAGCCGGTTTCCTCAAGAGTATTAGGTAACCCTTGGTGATTTAGGAAACTATTCGGTTGGGGTGTTGAAACACGCTTGCTGTGCCATTCTCCCTAACACGGAGGTACATGCGCTTTTTCAGCTTTGTCAGTTCAGTTCCCTGCTCGGTGAACCCTACAGAGTTCCTCCGAGGCCCCCAGCATCTGAGGAGTCAGACGTTGGCCTGTTACGTTGTTGGCATGCCAACCGGTCAGCCTGCTTTCTGGGTATAGGTGCCTGCTATGCGTGATCCCCTGCTGGCGATCCCATAAGCTCACTCAACCACGGTTTAGTCCCCCCCTGTGTTAGGGCGGGCTCGTGTCTTCCCTCCCCGCTAACCATCCTCTTATGTACCCCTCTCCCGTTTCTGGGGTTGGGCCTCAGGCTGTCACAAGGTCTCCCCTCCTTGGGTAGAAGGTGAACTTCGCAGCGTCCTCCCTATCGGGAATGAACGCTTTCCCAACCTATTAAAACCCTTTACTGGGTTATTTTCGACTCCCCGAAAAATGTAGCTAAACCTGAACAGGTAAGTAAGGTGAGTAAGGGCCAGGGGACACATAGGAAGACTGCATCTCGCGGCGTTGTAGGTGCGCTCGCTCTATTGCGTGGCGCACCCTTCGCCAGGGACGCGGTAAGGTGCTTTCGTTGTGGCGTTTTCCATAGATTTCCCCATATTGTGGAAGGTTTTCCACATAGCATTGGAGTTCCCCATCCGAAGGGGAACGCTATGTACCTTCGCCACAACGATTGTCCCCTAGCTGTTGAGCGTGAAAGTCTCCTCAGCTCAAAAGAATGTCGAGCATTGCACTAGCCGCGTCATATACTTGACTGATTGTCATTGACGCCAGCTGTGCATGCTGACGCTGCCAATTCATTTGGCATTTCATTGGCCTGATTTTATACTCTTTCAGATGATTGGTTTCTGATGAAAACCCCATATTGTAGAAGGTTTTCCACATATCATTCTCGTCCCCCCCCTTGTCATTTTAGTAATCGTAGCGTTTTTTTATTCAAGAGTGAGGTGGTCTGAGATTAACTTAAGGTAGCAAGTTGGCAGAAGCTTTTGGGTGTACTTGCAAAGTTTTGCTAAATATATATATATATATATATATATATATATATATATATATATATATATATATATATATATATATATATATATATAAAATATATATATATATTTTTTAACCTAATTAAGAAAAAGTTGGTTTAGGTTAAGTAAAAGTGTAAATGTAGTTGCCAAACTAACAACAACAACAATAACAACAACAACTACAGCAAAAAACAAGTAATTTAAAGTTTTTCACATTGTTTTTTTATTGTATGAAATGTGACACTTTGAAATTGTATAAGATAAATTATACTGCAATATATTTCCTATTGATTTAGAAATGATTGACAGATTTCTCCTGTTTTCTTCAACCCAGGATCTTTGAAAACGCAGCGCTATACATTTCTGGAGATCATGAAATATGTCCCAGGGGGTACGTTTTTTTGCAGTTTTTGTTTTTGCAAATCCACCAGAGGCTGCTGCACCATTCCCAATTGAAGCACTGATAGACCCACCCTCCCACTTCCCTAAATCCAACCGACAGTTTTAAAAAGTAATCCAAAAAAAAAAAAGACAAAGCCCTTGCCTGAGGGCTTTTTATTCAGATTTTACCTCATTCTCAACCTGTAACTTAATTTTTTATTTAACTTTTTGGTTTCTGATTTTATCTTACCCAATTTCTGGAACCGTTCTTCACTGGACATTCCGCTGACGAACATAGCGAGCTACTGGATACACTGGTAACAGCGGTAAAGCAGTCCATATGAAGCTAAGTGGTCAGCAGGTAAGCACAAAACGAAACTTGTCATACCGCCCTGTAGCGTTTGTTTTAAATATGGAATGCCATACGTAATTTTTGGCTACATAAATTGCGATCTTCAGAAATGTATATAGGGGGATATTTTTAAGAATGAGCCTGTGTTTTTTTCTTGATAACTCAAAGCTATGTACACATTAAGGGGTAAATTTACAAGTAATTTTTGAAAAGAATATTTTAGCTCCAAATTGTCCATCAAATTGAGTAAACTCTTGCATTTAACCTAGCTCTAGATTTAGTAAACTCGCCTACTATAGCATGAATAACCAGGATAGCCAACTCTTGAACATCATAAACAGTATTAATTATACAACTGACATTTAACTTTAAAAAAAGCTAACTTTGAAATGTATGCTTAATGTTCCCACTACTGGGTTGTGGCATTCACTGTGTAAAACATATGCTGCAGTAGTTGAGGGTACATTTTGCTGTGGCGATCCCTGATAAATAAGGGACTAAGCCAAAGGAAAAGGAATGAATGAAGGACTGCTTAATATCTGTAAAGTGTCTGTATCTGTGAAAAACTTCCAAATTGAGTTTTTTGAATTGTTAAAAGTCAGTTGCAAAATTCATAATAAATTAAAGCTCTGCCTCTGATTGATTATTAGTCATTTTGAAATTGTATTGTTTGATCACAGAAATAGACCAGCCTACATAAACTTTTAAAACGTTTGTTAAATACAACAAACAGGGCAGCATCAATATCAAATAATAAGTATTTCCAATTACTTAAGAGACTGTCCTGGGGGTAACATGCCCAGTATCCAGATCCACAGTGTAAACAAGCACAGTACAATACAGTGCAAGCCATTTAAGGTAAAGAGTCGATTTAGATATTTGGATCAAAGCAGGGGTCCCATTAAAGTATGTACAAATTTCTGTAGTCTGCTGTATCCCCCAAAATTCTGAGCACTAACAACTGGCCTGCAAGATGGCAAATTTTGTCATGCAAATTGTGTTTAGCACAGATTTGCAGTGTTACCCGATTTGCATAATTCCTTTAGTGAGTTGGGCAGTAAAACAACGCAGACAGCACATGCAAATAAATGTCAATTGCAGCAACCAAAATTAATTCCAAGTGAATTCTCTGCTTAGATTTGTATTGTTCACATTCCAGTATTCCAAAATTGTTTTTATTTTCTGGAACCATTAGTCATTTGTGGCGGTGTTGCGTTCAACTGCGAAATGAAAATATTTGTTGCATACAAAATATCTAACTTTATTTCCGGCAATTTTTTATTATTTTTTTTACTTGTTTAGAAAATACTTCCTGTTGAGACTCGATGTTAATGACCTCTCATGGATCAAGAACATGGAGAAACATTTGAGCAATTACACCACAAGAGGATTCAACAAAATTATTAAAAGCCAAAACTGTGTATTGAAGCAACTTTCAGCTCTCCAAAATGTTCATTTTCATTCCTTTTCTTTTTTAGGTGAACTATCAATCTGTGCACATTAATCAGCTTAAAATAAATCTCACTATTCATAAATGCTCACTATTCAATATTCTGTTTGCATTTCTGAAGTAAATCAACATACTGAAATAAAAGTCTTAGTAGCTTCCTTTTCACTCGGACTTTAAAAACCTTAATTGATTAATTATATGTTTACACAAATATAGAGTATGATTTAAAGATTTAATTATAAAAGTCACATGGGGCTATCCATCCCGTATTCCACTCAATGAGAAATCTCTAGAGTCTAGAGTTTGATAAGGCAAAAATTTGTTAGGGGACATAACCCAATTACTTTTCACATAATCCAGAACCAAGCAAATGTATGTTCATTGGATGACTGACACCATCTAGCAAATGACATTGAACAATGGCTCACTTTGAGGTCTAATCATTATGACCAGAGTTTACAAGTCAGATGTCCAACTGGGGGAAGCACTCAATACATTATTTTTTCAATTAAAAGGTACAGTAGCCAAAACCAGAGAGTCAACTTCTTTAAAAACCAAAGTCTTCATGTTCCATTTCTGAGCAAAAAATTGTATATTTTGCAATAATTTCTAATAACACATACAAACAATGTTAATGTCAGGATTGAAGCATGAAGACATGTTGCTAAAACATGGTAATTGCATAAATGTTTGACTCAATTCAGTAGGTGGTAGTATTAGTTGCACGTAGTTAACAAGCACCAATAACATTTTTCGTCAGAAGTAATCTATTATTAAAGGGTTAGTTCACTCAAAAATGAAAATTACATTATTAATTTCTTACCCTCATGCCATTCCAACCCCCTGAGACATTCACTTCTGGTCACAAATCAAAATATTTAAGATGACATCTGAGAGCTCTCTCATTCTATATAGACAAAAATGGTCCTGAGACATTCAAAATCCAGAAAAGGAAGCTATAAGATTGTCAAAACAGTTTGAGTGACTTCAGTGCTAAAACTGTAGTTTTGGTTGCACTATTTCTTTAATTTAGCAAAGTTTACTGCATATACTGTATACTGAAAAAAATTTCAGATATATAAATAAATAGAATTTACTACATTTTTAAGGGAAGCGGTTGCAAACAATTTAAATGGGCTGAATTTAAACAAGCAAATTAAGATGAACATTATTAAATTTCATTTGTTTGCTTAAATCCAGCCCATATAAGTAAGTAATTTGTATTTATATAGGGCATTTGTCATGTATGGCCATACAACCAAAGCACTTCACGATCATGAGGGGGGTCTCTCCACACTACTAGTGTGCAGCATCCACTTGGATGATGCAATGGCAGCCACAGGACAACAGCGCCAGTGCACTTATCGCACACCAGCTATAGGTGGAGTGGAGTGATAAAGCCAATTCGGCAGATGGGGAGGATAGGGAGGCCATGATTTTTAAGGTCCGATGGAGGGAATTTAGCTATAGGTCAGAGTTCCATAACTACTCTTTACGAGAAGTGCCATGCAATATTTTTAATGACCACAGAGATTCAAGACCTCGGTTTAATGTTCCATCCAAATGACAGCGCCCACTGACGCCCCATTCACAATGAGCTTCAGCATCAACGCTAGACTGAAGGCGTGTCTGAAGTTGGGGCTGAAGCGATCGTCATAGAAGCGTCAGCCAATGAAATTTAGTCAGCAATAGGCCACTGTCTAGTTGGTGTATTTGCATATAGCAATCTGATTGGCTGACGCTTCTGTTGGCGCTTGAAAAGTTTAGCTAGTCCCAACTTCTGCAGCGAGCAACGCCTCTGAAGCGACACCGACGAATCCACAATCCAGATTAGCAACGCCTGACGTCACCCATTCAGAGTGAATGTGGGCATGACAGTATAGTGTCCCCTTCACTTTTACTGGAGTATTAGGACTCACACAGACAATGGGTTGAGCACCCCCTGCTGGCCTCACAAACACCACTTCCAACAGCAGCCCAGATTTCCCATGTTGTCTCCCATCCAGGTACTGGCCAGGCTCAGCCCTGATTAGCTTCAGTGAGTAACCAGTCTTGAGTTGTCCTTAATTTAAATTGTTTGCAACCACTTACATTAAAAAAAGTTTTAAAAATCCAATTTATCCTTTTGTTTCAGTGATAGGTAACCCTATTTCATGAGATTGGGTTGAAAAATCATCTTTCATAATCATAAGATTATTCATGTTAGATCACAAAATACAAATTCTCATGTACCACGACCCCGCAAATACTTTCACGGCAGCCATTTCTCTTTATTAAAGCATTTATTGAAAACTAGACTGAAGTCATTGGTCCTTGTGCTCTCTAAAGATCTGTCTCTATGTGCTTGGCAGTAAATAGATATTCTTTCAATTTATTGCCTATTTATAGGGCCCAAGAGCTCCCTAACTGGCCATGACATGTAGATTCATTATCCTTATCTTCACAAAAAAAGCAGGTTTACTGTTTTTATAGCTTGATTGATGGTTTGGATAAAGGATCAGTACTGGGGGACAGGTTATTCAGGTGCTGCCGCCAGCTGATTCAGACACTAGCAGTCTGACTGATGGGAGCCTCTCTGGGCATCGCTGATATCTATGATCCCATCAGTGGCTCTGGCTGAGGTGGACACAGAGACAGAGTGGCCCTCACTCTCAAGGATTGGTATCTGGAATGCAGCAGCTGGAGTGCAACAAGTGTTCTTGCCGATCACAAGTCATTATTTCGGCATGGACATTGGTACCCAAGATCTTCAGGTAGAAACTCATTCAAACACCAGGATTACAAGGGAGTCATAAACCTGTCATTACCAACCATGACTTGGTGTATGACAGGACGTGGAAGAAAATCTCAAAACCAAAAGAAAATCTCAATTTTGCCACATCAATTTAGAGGTAATATTTCCAGCTCAGAGAAAAAGAAAAAAAATAAGAGATGTCTTATTTGACAGAATAACACTGCAATGGAGTTTCTACATTTAAATTCCTGTGGCTCTCTCTCTCTCTCTCTCTCTCTCTCTCTCTCTCTCTCTCTCAACTTAGAAGATACAGTAAACTGTAAATGGAAACTTTTATTACATTTTGGTGAATCAGTTGATCAACAAATTTTTTGGAGCTGAAAATGCTTTAGAAAATGGGGTTCCAAAGTGGATGCTTTATTTCTTAAATACTATTAAAGGGAAAGCTAGCCTAAGAATTTTATTTGTGTCACCGTTTCCTTATCATTTACACACTTGTTCCAAACCAGTTTGAATTATTTCTTCTGTTAAACACAATATTTTGAAGAAGCTAGAAAGCTGTAACCCTTCACATACAGACTGGTTTTCTTCAAAATATTTTCTTTTACGTCTAAGAGAGAAAAAAAAGCCACTCATAAATGTTTTATTAACACTTGAGGGTCAGTAGTGAGTCAAGTTTAATTACTGGGTGAACTACAGTATCTCTTTAAAAAACAACAATGTGATTTAGCGAAAATGACAACATCACATATTCTCATGCTGTGTTTAAGTCCTTCAGGGAAACTTCTTGCTAACACTTTATTTTGATGGTCCATTTGAGTATTAGTACACTGTCTGCTTAATATCTATTGATACTGCTGCTAAACAGACATTTAACTGACAAGAAGCTTTGCAAGTACATGTCAACTTACACTAACCCTAACCCCAACCCTAAAAGTCTACTTATAATGCTAATGAGAATTATTTGGCATGAAGATGCAATGTAGCTTAAGTTTAACAAACGGACCATCAAAATAAAGTGTGACCAACTTTTCAAAACCCCATTTCTTCAGTACATTCTTGTTTTGTAACTGTATCTTGATCATTCTTTATAGCTTACAGGATTACACCAGTTCCTTGACACTTTTTTACATTTATTGCACAAGCAGCAATTTCTCCCAATAACATACACCATTTGAGACAACATTTGAGAGTTTGACTTTACTTTAATATAATGTGCTGTACAGTAAAATGCATAATGAAGGTGCATTGTAGAATCCAAAAAGTATTTTAATAATGGATTCAAAAGACAGCACAGGAGATCAGCAGAGAACAGCATAACCATGTTTGGCAAACACAATACAACAACAGATAAATTAAAACTCAAGGCTTAAATATGCTAGAAGAAAAGAAACAGATGTGGAAATGAGTGAAAAACCAAGCATACTAAGTTGTAGGTAAGAATTAAAACAGGTCACATGCGTGCCAGAGCCATAGCCTTCACATAGATAAACAGCACAGTGACAGACAAGAATGTAGCAGACATGCCTTACTACAATAAGACATTTTTGAACTGTCATGTCGAGGCAGTGGCACAGTAGGTAGTGCTGTCGCCTCACAGCAAGAAGGTCGCTGGGTCGCTGGTTCGAACCTCGGCTAAGTTGGTGTTTCTGTGTGGAGTTTGCATGTTCTCCCTGACTTTGCGTGGTTTCCTCCGGGTGCTCCGGTTTCCCCCACAGTCCAAAGACATGCGGTATAGGTGAATTGGGTAGGCTAAATTGTCCGTAGTCTAGAGGTGTGTGTGTGAATGTGTCTGTGGATGATTCCCAGAGATGGGTTGCGGCTGGAAGAGCATCCACTGCGTAAAAACTTGCTGGATAAGTTGGCGGTTCATTCCATTGTGGCGACCCTGGATTAATAAAGGGACTAAGCCGACAAGAAAATGAATGAACTGTCATATGATATTTGTTGAGTTAATTCAAGACTTTCTGCAACGATGAGTCACAATGTTTTTATAAAATATGTGTGTACACACACGTTTAGCTTTGCACTGTTTTTGCACAGCAAATGTGACAGGATCGACATTAATATACACTGCAGGATACAGGATATACACTGCAAGGATATGCACACCAAACTGCAAGATATACACCTCAGAATTTAAAGACTAGACAGGTTAATATGTATCTGTCAATCAATTCGGTGGGCAGGGAAACCGAACTCCTACATCTCATTGCGGTGAGCCTTAAACTGCAGGGATTGGGATCCTATTTTAACATAAGGAAATAAAAAAAAGACACTTACTGTGTTTCTTTCACTCCAATATGTCTGTGGACACATCATACCAACAAACAGTTTTGTCCAAACAACTTACAAACGTTGATTTTCATCATAAGTGCCCTATACGGAAATTTTATGTCAGCCAGATTTTTTTTTTTACTTTAGAACTTTAAGTTTCTTTTTACAGTTGAAATCACAGCCATTTTTTTTCAGTGTAAAGTAAACAAACGCTGACTAGTCACCTTGTAAAAAATAAATATTTGCACAAATTCTAGTCTGTGATGTCCAATTGTGTGAAATGATAAAGTAGGACAGATCGTTCACTTCAGTATTTTTTTTAGTTTTGTTTCTCAAGGGAAATTAGACTCAGCCACACTCTAAAAATGCACACATACACACACTAACTGGCCACTTTCTCCAGACAACTTCTACATTCATATCCCTCGCGGTTCAAAGTCAGGAAAGCCTCTCTCAAAAGCTTTTCCCATCCGTGAACTCTTAGCACACAGTGTGACACTGATGGCTTCCGCTCTACGATACATTTAAAACTTTAATAATATTTTAATGTTTAAAATGAAGGGTGCACAGAGCTGACCTCATATGATAGTGGGTGACTGCGGCTGCCTGATGGTCTTGGCATGGAGATGGACGTGTACGGGCTGAACGTCAGGGAGGAAGTGAAGTGTGACCAAAAGCTGAATCAAATTTGCCTCTTGCTGCAGAAATGAGCAAAAAGTGTCTTCATCTTTATTTGGACTGTAAGTGCACTCATGAGGGCTATTTTTTAGAAAGTCTTATAAAGCGCTACAGCATGCAAGTGTTTCAGAGTAATGATCAGTTTTGATAGTATAGTTTACTCAGAAGTGAGATTTTATTTGTCATTATTTACTTATCATACACGTGTTTGCTGTTTGTTCAAACAATTTCTTAATTCTTAACTCTTAAAAATTCTTAATTCTTAAAAAGTTTGGAGTTTTTGGAGATTCCTTAGCCACTAAAAATACCGTTCGAGGTTACTAAAGTAACCCTTCGTTCCCCGAGGAGGGGAACGAAAGCACTATAAGTGGATTTGATTGTTAAAATCCACGTATTGGGAGGTTCGGTTCAGAAGCTACTCGTCTGAAAGAGTATTGAACGGGCCAATTAAGAATGAATTGGCAGCGCAAGCCTGCGCAGGTGAGCGGCATAAGCAATCAACTGAGTATATAAGCTCACCTGGCGCCAGCAGACGCTATGCTTTTTAAGCTGAAGAGACTTTTAACAGCTAAGGGACAGTCATTATGGCGACGGAGTATAGTGCTTCCGTTCCCCTCCTCGGGGAACGAAGGGTTACTTTAGTAACCTCGAACGTTCCCCTTCGGGGGGAACTTCAGCACTATAAGTGGATTTGATTGTTAAAATCCACGTATTGGGAGCCCATTGAAAGCGCCATAATGACTGCACCTTACCAACACCCACCATGAGAGAGCGGTCAGGAAAGCGTGACGCACCCAGATCATGAGAGGCGTGGTCCTCCAACGTGCCCTTGGCCCTAACTTATCCCACTTCAAAAGAAGTTTTACGGAATAGATATCTTTTTTGGGAGTCGCTAGCGTCTAGATAATTCTAGGAATATACGACAGTACGTTGGGAAGCGTGCCATCCCAGTAGGGAGGACGCTGCGGAGACCATCCGCACCCAATAGGGGGAAACAAATGGAATTACATATGGACTAACCCTGAAAAGGGGGAGTGCGCATAAAAGGGTGGTTAGCAGATAGGGAAAGCACGGGTCCGCCCAGGGGGGGAACTTAACCGTGGCGGAAAAAGCATATGGGGATCACCAGCGGGGATCGCCCACTGGCGGAGCATGCAAGCCCTGCGAGCTGAGAGGCAGCGCGTCCCAGACTGGCGGGGCTTGAGCTGTCACATCCGGGGAAGGGAGAATATGCTCTTTGATCGAAACTTTGGTGGCACTGAAAAGTACCGTTGGATTTTGGGCCCCGCCCTCCAGCGGGGAAAGAGCAAGTCTCCTCTTCTCCGGATAGCCTGTCTCAGGGACGCTTCGCGGTCCGTTTACCGGAATTAGCGGCGCCCTGGGCAGGAGGGGCTACCGGCTTTCGGCGTGCTCGACGCGCTCGCTTCGCCGGAGGCAGAGGCGGGGGCGGGGCATCGGCCGTTGGCGGGCGCCCTCGGCGAGGAGCAGCGGAGGTGAATGGCTCGGCCGGGGATGGAGCGGGCTTACGGCCCCGCCGATAGATGACTTTGCCCATCGCATCCGACTGCTCCTTCACCGCCTTGAACTCCTGGGTGAATTCACAGACGGTGTCGCCGAACAGGCCAGCCTGGGATATGGGCGCGTCAAGAAAGCGAACTTTGTCGACATCGCGCATATCTGCCAGGTTTAGCCAGAGGTGGCGTTCCTGGACCACAAGTGTGGACATCGTACTCCCCAGTGCGCAGGCGGCGGACTTAGTGGTCCGGAGAGCATAGTCGGTCGCCGTGCGCAGCTCGTGTAACAAGCCTGGGTTAGACCCACCCTCGTGCAGCTCGGCCTGCGCTTGGTAGCGCTGGTAGGTGGCCATCGCATGCAAGGCGGAAGCTGCCTGGCCCGCAGCCTTGTAAGCTCTAGCTCCGAGGGAGGCAGAAAACTTACAGGCTTTGGACGGGAGACGGGGCGGACCACGCAAAGCGGGGGCGCCACGCGGACAAAGATTGACCGCAATGGCGCGCTCCACCTGCGGGATCGCCTCATACCCCCTGGCAGCTCCACCATCCAGGGTGGTGAGGGTGGAGGCGGACGCAGCGCGGGCAGAGAAAGGTGCCCTCCAGGACTGCGTGAGCCTACTGTGCACTTCCGGGAAGAAGGGGACGAGAGGCTTCGAAGGCTTCGCCTTCTGATCCTCTACGTAACACCCATCTAGTCGGTCCGGCCGCGGGGCTGGGGGATAAACCATCTCCAACTCGACGGCCGAAGCAGCCCGAGAAAGCACGGCCAACATGTCCGCTTCAGGATCCGTTTTGACGGCGCTCGCTTGCCCAGAGGGGGCGAGCGGGTCCGGATCATCGTCGGACAATGAAAGCCCACCCTCCGATGCCGCGGAGGACATCTGATCTCCGGTGTCAGCGAGCGTGAGAGCTACCATCTGATTAGACGGATCACTCCCAGTACCCGAAGCTTGGATGGAGCGCTTGGAGGAGCGAGAGGTCCGCGAGCCCGTGGGCGGCGGATTGTCTCTCGCTGAAGCCCTCAGATCTGCCCGAGCGCCCGCTGCAGAGCAGGAGGCAACTGGGGTGGCTCGCTCTCTTACGAAAGCTAACCGCGATCTCAACTGCGCAACGGTCATGGCATCGCAGTGATGACATGAACCGCCCCCGAGCACCACATTAACATGCTGGACCCCCAAACATGTAATGCAGTGATCGTGTCCATCATCTGGAGCCAGGAAACCCCCGCAACCAGAAACGCACAGTCGGAGCGCCATCCTGAAAAGGACGTGCTGCACGACTGTGTTGCTCTTTTAGGATTGCAACAATACGCACCGCTCTTGGAGGACCGGACCCAAAGGGACGCCAGGCAAGGGAGATACCCAGCTCGACCGTCTGCCGCTGCGTGGACTCGCTCTGGACCGGGATACAATCGCTCTCTCGAAATGGCTGTAGATCAGCAGGAGGAACCCTCATAAGCTCGATCAGAAAAGGCTCTGAAGCGAAAAGGATAGCGTCTGCTGGCGCCAGGTGAGCTTATATACTCAGTTGATTGCTTATGCCGCTCACCTGCGCAGGGTTGCGCTGCCAATTCATTCTTAATTGGCCCGTTCAATACTCTTTCAGACGAGTAGCTTCTGAACCGAACCTCCCAATACGTGGATTTTAACAATCAAATCCACTTATAGTGCTGAAGTTCCCCCCGAAGGGGAACCTAAGTTCTATACAACAGCCATCTTCCTTTTGAAGAATCCCCCCTTCCACCCCTACTCCTCCTCCTTTCCTAAATGGGTGGCATGGTGGCTTAGTGGTTAACACTGTTGCCTCACAGCAAGAACATCAGTGGTTCTAGTCCTTACCAAAGCCAGCCGATGTTTTTGTGTGAAGTTTACACGTTCCCCGGTTTCCTCCCATCATCCAAAAATATGCAACTTTAGTTAATTGACTAATCCAAATCAACACCATAGACATGCTCCTAGTAAGTAGTTATCTCTTAAGAGCAATCTCTATCTGTTCATTAGCTACTACAGCAGGAAACTCCCCTTTCAGCTTGCAAATGGGAGGGAGCCCTGGGCTAGAGAATCTTATGATCTCAGGGCTCTCTCCCGGGACAGATTGTCAAACAAGCTTTATATACAATCATCAGCTAAGTGTGAACTCTTGAAAAAAGAAAAAAACTGTTATTTTGAATTGTAAAGTAAGATTGTTGTTTTTACAGCACTTGGAACAGCATTGCATATACTGTACTCCTTACCTGTGTAATTACAATTAAATCTATTCCCAAACCTACACAAAATCCAGAGGGTTTCTCTTTCTTCACTGACCACTCCTGCAGAACTGAACAAACATGTTTTGTACATGTCTCTTCATGGACGTTTGCCCTCGCATGCACCATACGCCTTCTGAATCCATAAGACATCATTGTGTGAGGAAAAATACAGTCATTATAATCATATTATATTCCCTTATAATTTGTCTCTCTTTTGTGTTCTTTTTTATTGTGTGAAAAAAAAAAACACGTAAAAAAGTTCCCACCTTTGTGATTCACTGAAAAAATAACAGCATGCAGCTGGAGAGTGAATAACTCATACATTTTAATTTTCATCTCCTGAAGACTGCTCATAAACCACAATAACAGGAGGGAAAAAAAAAATTGACCGGCGATGTAATGCTTCTGTTAGGCAAGGCATCAACTGTAAATAATGAATTAAAGCGTAAATCTTTCGGCAGCCTGTGTGTTCTCGGGTAAAGCATCATCCAGGCCTCAGAGGTCTGTTATTCTTAAAGGCAGATGCTTAGAGAAAGACATCTCAGTCATTTCAAGAGCATTAAGTAAACAGTGACAGTTATCATAATTTCCAGAGAACCTAAGGGGGCTCAGTAGGGCACAGCGAGCTTTTAGACAGACAGAGGAAATTCCTTCGCCTCTGGAGTCCGCTCAAACAAACAAGCAGATGATGTCTCCAACAAGAACGCTTTATCAAAAATACATACAGGCTCTCCGGGGTGGTTTTCTGAATACATTTACAGGGCTTTAGCAATTCACTGCACAGTCATTGTGGTAAGCGTGTACTGCAGCAACGTGTTCTCACTCACTTTTAACACACTGGTATCCCTTCGGTGTCAAATTAAAATGTTCAGGGTATTGTATTACTTCCAGTTGTTTGTGTTATTTGTCAGACCAAGATGTATTTAGTTCTGCATGCATTTAAAAATACATTTGCACTGAATGACTTGACTAAATACGAAATACGATGTAAATACGATGCTGTGTAACATTGTTTACTAGCAGTTTCTTTTTGAGGCAGAAACTATGATTAAATGATGACACAAGATGATCATTTGTGCTTATTTTGTGCTGTAACTCGTGGTAAAAAGGAAGAAATTATGTTTTTTTTGACCGCTTATGACATTTTAAACTAAGGGGTTTATACAGCAATCAGACGCAACAAAGATTATTTTTACACTAGTGCATTATCATTTTAAAATGTATTTAAAATAAATTTAAAAAGTTTTGTTATAGTTAAGCCTTCCCAGCAAACACGTAAGGTCATAAGACATTAATAATAGGTTAGATTTAGGTCTCCACCGTCTAAGGACAATGTTATTTTGACGTCCAAAAACAACGTGAAATGAGGTTGATATTTTGTTGATTTTAGGAAAGTTACCGAAATCCAATGTTGAGCCAACATCTTAATCTAATGTCAGATTGATGTCAAATTCTTACATTTATTTATCAGGTATGGCAACCAAAATCTAAGATCTGATAGATTGGTAACATCGACACATTGTCAAGCTGTAACATAAGTAGATGTTAATATTTTGCTGTTTTTAGATTGTGTTGGAAAGTAAACAAAACGCAACGCCTGCCTGATGCTGTACATTCATATCGGTCTGATGTTGATTTCCGACGTCAACCAAATTTTCATTTCCAAACAAAATGCAACGTCCTATGATGTTGGGGTACAACGTCAATCTGATGTCATGTTGACGTCCTGTGTTGTGTCTACACTACCTGCTAAAAATGGTGCATTAAAAATTAAGACTGAAAAAAGCTGATGTCAGTATGTTCTGAAATACAAACTTTTGAAAATTAACTCATGGCTATCTCTCTGAGTTGTCTTCTAGACCAGTGTTTCCCAACCCTGTTCCTGAAGGTACACCAACACTATACATTTTCAACATCTCCCCAATCAAACACACCTGAATCAACTCGTCAAAACAGAATAAACTTCAAAACCTAAATTTAATGTGTCAGATAAGGGAGACAAACAAAATATGTACTATTGTTGTTCCTCCAGGAATAGAGTTTGGAAACACTGTTCTAGACCAGTGGTTCCCAACCTTTTTTAGACCACCTTTTCCCCAGGAAAATATTGTAAATATAGGTTATTACAATTTAGTACTTGCATGTTATTTGTTATGCTTTATCAATCAGTTTGATGATTGTTGCTGGCTGTGCTGCTGCTCATGCATTCGTACTATGGCTGAGTCAGGTACTCTTTGCTTCAAGAAAATAGAATAAAACCATGGTTCAGGTAACTATCTTGGTATTTTCTTCACTTTGTGTTTCTAGTATGGCTAGCCCTGCGACCTAAAATGTTTGGAGCTTCCTCACCTCGGTCCAGTATGCTTGGATCATTACTATTAGCTACTGAGGGCTAATCAGTGAGACTTTAATGTGGAGGACGAATTACAAATTTGTCCACTTTTTGGTCAGCCAGGGGATAAAATGAACTAAGGCAACATGTTCGTTCTCCTAGTTGTCAACTGCTATTTTTTTTTTTAAATGACCCGATAGGGAACCCCCCTGTTGTGGAAACTGCTGTTGTAGACTATAGTTATGTATCATTTCTCGATTTATCAAGCTTCTCTCATGTGATCCTTAAGCAACTAGTTAATAACAATTATATATGCACATGCCCAGTGAGTGTACACGAATGGTCACTAATCATATACTGTACTCTGTACAGTGTGATTTAAGATTGTTTTTTTCTGAAAAATCTGTAAAAAAAAATGCAATATAAAATAAAAACCACAAGTTTAAAATGGCAAAACTGCATTTATAGATTGAATGGCCTGACAAAATGAACAGAATTTGAAATATCAGATTGGCTTGTTAACAACACACAACACTTCTGGTGATTATAACGTATAGTATGCCATATAATGTCTTATATAAGTTCAATTATACAATCAACTAACTAAAGCATAGGCTGAAAGATCAACCTAAGTATACAGTATAGGAATCTATATTGACATATTATACCAAGGAATCTTAATTTGATTCAGATTTAAGGTGAATCAAAAGACCTGTATAAAATTTGTATGCTGTCTAAATGCTTTTTTTTTTTGTATGCGCTGAATGCAAGGAACAGAAAAAAATGCTTTTAATCTCTGAAATTGTTTCTATTGCATCAACACAATCATAAAAAAAAAAAAAAAAAATCTGAATATTATCAGTCTACACAATTTACATGTCAGCTAATGGCATTTCACTGTCAAACCTGATGTTATGATTCTTAATGCTGCATTTCTAAAATGCGTTTGTGATTTGAATGGTACAGATGGAGAAGCTAATGATTCAATTCCTCAATAACAACCATTTACCCTCTGAAGATTTGGAACATTTGTAATTATTTTAATGAATAGTGATTGCTTCTATCTGCCTCTTATATTCTGTTTTTTATAATAACAGATGGTTCAGCTTAAGGTAGAGGTTGGGTTAGGTCTTTAAAAATATAACAACATAAAAACACTTATTTAATTGAAAGTCATGTAATGCTTTATTATGATGGCCCCTTTAGACATTTTGATAACTGTAAGTAACTGTAAATTTAAAAAGTAAAACTCAACTAGAAGTCTAGTAGTTTTTTTTAGTAGAAAGTCATTTTAATAACTGCTAGTCCTTTATGTTCATGGTTTCAAAACCTAACCTAGCAATAATCAATAATCTATTCTACCAAACCTAGAAATAACCAGCTAAAAATACATTTCCTATGGCCTTTTTTATGTGTGTATCAACATCAAAGCGTGTCACTGATAATTAAAAGTGACAGCAAGGGTTCACATTAAACATTACAATGTGATGAGTCAGGAGTGTGAATGGGTTGAACATACATGTGCCAGAAACACTTTATTGTGATGATCTCCTTTAGGGCTTTGACACAAGCTGATGCCAGAGAAAATGCTGCGAGTACATTCTACAGTCATCTGCCAGTTAGCATCTACAGTCTGCGACTGTTGCTGTCAATATAAGCAAGTACGAATAGTCTATATTTATCATTTAAAAAAGGAAACCAAAACTAGTTACAGGGGCACTCCAAAATTTAAGCAGCCTTCTGTTTGTGTCGTCCTGAATTGTTTGCTCACTTTTATCACCTTATGCTTTTATACTTGTTTGCTTAACTGAAAATCTAATCAGAGATCTTTCTTACTGACAGTGAGAGAAAAACTTTACTCAAAACCATTTTTTTTTCTGCAAGTGCCAAGATGCAAATTCACAAGTTCAATTGGCAAAAAAAAAGCCTCTAACTGGTGCAGATGGTGCAAGCTGACCAGTATTCTTCAATAGTCAATGTTGTTTGATGACAGACTGTCAGCTTTGGACATTCTGTTGACTGTAAGAGTGCGTTTAAACTTCCAGCACAGATCTCATCTCATCTTTTGACCATTTTTTTGTCCCTCCTGTTCACATTGAAACAGATACAACTAATATCTAATAAACAGCCAATCAGAAATCTCTCTGTCTCACACTGATGCTATTTGTAATATTTGTGTTTAGCCTCATTTCCTTTACTTTCATATGGTTGACCCTTGGGTTTTAAATGGCTATGTTATTAAAATGTTTAATATAGTGGTATTATTATTACTAGTCATCATGGTAAATTCAAATATATTGTGGATGTTTTACTGTGCAAAAATTTGCTTACAGGTAAAAAGAAAGTCTAATTTACTTTATGTAGGTTTTTAATTTATTTAGAATTCAGAATTGGAATTAAGTAATGGTAAGATTAGTCTATGTTTATCTGAATGAATGAGATATATGAATGAAACAAAATTACATAAATTATATAGTAGCTCTTGAGGAAGAGGTTGAAATCAAGTTTCTTTTTTTTATCCAAAAATTCTTTCCTTACCTTTATAAATATTTAGATATAAGCTTTACTTCCATAGGGTGAGCTATGTGATAATGAATATAGTGATAATGAACATGCACGGAATTGATATTATTGCCACTTCAAAATACTGTGAATAATTAATAATTACTTAAGCTTTTATATTTTCTTTCAAGAATATTTAGATTATTGTATTTGCAGTGCTTGTTTATCACAGCACCAAATGCTTGAAGACTTTATAGGTGATTTATTTTTGAACATTAACTTTTTTTTTTCACTGGACCAACTTTAAACCCTTACTATGATGCTTGAGGTTTCATAGGAGTATACCTAACTAGTTCACATGTGTTTTGTAGACATGAAGAAGGCATTCGACCGTGCACATTGTTGCATTTTGTGGGAGGTGCTCAGGAAGTATGGGGTCAGAGGTGCTCTTTTAAAGGCTGTCCGGTCTATGTATGCCTGTAGCAGAAGTTTGATTTGCATTGCAGCAAAAGTCACACTTGGTTCCAGAGCAGCGGGGCTGCCCTTTGTCACCCGATCTGATCATTTTTTTTATGGACATAATATCTAGAGGCAGCCTAGGGCTGGGGAATGTCTGGTTTGGGGACCACAGGATTTTATTTCTACTTTATGCAGATTATGTTGTCCTGTTGGCATCGTCAGAGCATTGGGACAGTTTGCTGCTGAGAGTGATGCAGCAGCAATGAGAATCAACACCTCCAAGTCCAATGCCATGGTGCTAATCCGGAAAAAAAAAACAGTTTGGATAGTCAGGATAGTCTTTTACTTCAGGTGAAAGAGTTCAAGTATTTTGAGATATGTTTATAAGTGAGGGAAGGATTGAACTTGAGACTGACTGGTAGATTTGTGCAGCAGAAATGCAGTCAATGCCCCAATCTGCTGTGGTAAAGAAGGAGCTGAGTCAAAAGGCTGAGCCCTCGATAAACCAACCAGCCAATCTACATTCCTACTCTCACCTATGGTCATGAAGTTTAAATTGTGACCATAAGGACAAGCTCTTGGATGTATAAAGTAGCCAAAATGAGTTACCTTTGTGGGATAGCATTGAACAACCTTTGAGAAGCTCTATCACCTGGGAAAAACTCTAAGTAGAGCATAGAGAAAAGCCAGTTATGGTGGCTCGGGCAACTGTTTCAGATTCCTCCTGGAGACCTAGGGAGGTGTTCCAGGCTTGTCCCTACCAGGAGTAGGCTACAGGAAAGACCAAGGACATGCTGAAGGTCCTATGTCTCTCAGGCTCCGTTTACACTAGTGCGTATTAGTTTTAAAACAGCGTTTTAGAATGAAAACGATCAGTGTCCACACTACCTAAGTGTGGTCATCAGACTTCTCCACAAACAAGGAGAGGGAAAAAACACAAGGCATTGTCTCAGAAAAATAATTCCAGAAATGTAATTTTGCAGGATATTGGCATCAAACTCAAAACATATACTCAGGAGATGTGTAGCTTTTGATCTATTGATTTTCTGTGTTGCTCCAGAACAAATTTTACATATTTGTTTATGAAATAATAAAATGTTTTGTGCGGTGAATTTTTTTTTACATTACATAAGCATCTATAACTTTTTTAATTTTGAGCATTATAAACTCTAGATGGATAACAAAGCCCAGAGTGTCTTTTTTTCCAAAGATACATGAACTTTGAATGTAGACCAAATCATTCAACAACTGTAAATGTTTCAACTTGGGTAGATGATTTTTGAGAAAGTGCCTCTGACGGTGAGGGAGAGAAGGACATCGACATAGCCTCAGAAATTTTTTACAGTAATCTCATTTTGCATGCTATCTTCATCAAATTTAAAATGTAAACATATGAAATACTTGGCTTTCAAGTCATATTTTTTCTAGGACATTACATTATTGTTTTCCTGTGTTTCTATATGGAAAACTAAAATTAAACACAATAAAAAAAATCATTTCCTCATGACTTCATAATGTATAACTTTTTATATTTTTTAACATACAACTTCTCCTTTTACCACAGTAAAGCTCAAAGTGTCTTCTTTCCAATGATACATAATTTGTGTTTGTAGCTTACTGGAGTCAGGAACTGTTACTATATAAAATTAGGTAGGTGTAAATCCCCAAAATTGAGTGAAAATGAAAAGAGGCAGTGATGTTATAGGCTCCCGTCTTGTTCCACACAGTGAAGATGACGCTCATATTTGCAGCACGATGCCTCAACATTTCTGATGTCTGTTGTTAATATCAAATGAACATATCAGTTCCTTATATCATGTTTTCATTTTATTGTTGAGATAGTGAAACAACTTAGTCAGGGTGATGTGAATGAGGTTATAAAGTACACTGTTCCCTTTGAAGATTTACATGTCCTCGTGAGTTTGTTTTCCATATCAAACTTGCGAAGTCTGAACTTACAAGGAGAGGATTCGAAAAGCCCCAATCAGATCTGCAGCCCCGCCTCCGTTTTCAGATGTCTCAGTTCACACTGACACGGAACACCAGCTTTTTAGAATGAAAACGGCCTCTCCAGCGTTTCCAAAACGCTCCGTTTTCGGCGCTCGAAAACTCCGGCGTGGTGTGGACGGATGGGGTAACAAAACTTATGCATTTTCAAACTAAAAAGCATTAGTGTAAACTGGGCCTTAGTTTGCTAGAACACACCTTTTGATCCTTCAGAGCAGCTACAGGAAAGGTGCGGGTAGAGAGAAATCTGGGGTTCTCTGCCGAGACTGCTTCCCCCATAACCCCAGATAAAAGGCAGACAATGATGATCATGAAAATGACATGAAAATCTGATCATGGCTAAAATACTGATATAAAATTACTTTTTTTATGAAAGTCATTTTATATGCATGTTAACAATTTCTAATCAAATCCTCCATTTGTTAAGTATAATTCTGCACGGATGAAAACCACAAAAGCTTTAATTAGTCTAGTAAAATCCCATGTTACTAATATTAACATGGTAACTTTAATTAATGTGGTTATGTCTCACTGGTAATTTCTGAATCATTACCTACTGTTTACTAATGAGACCTTATTAAATGTCATCTATTGGACTTTATGATTATGCCTTTTAACTTAAAAGTTTTAGCAATTAGTCACAAGAAGAAACCTGACATAAGCCAAGTGTAAGCACATACAAGGATGTCTGCTTCACGATAAGACATAAAAAGTCAATTTTGTAGCAAACGTATCACAATTTTATTGTAGAAGTATAGAAGTCATTAGAGTATTAGTTTTCTGTCTGCTGAATATCTCCAACATTCTACTGTAACTTTGCAAGAACATGTCAACTTATTTTACTAACCTTATTCTAAAAACTACTTTAAACATTATGTTATGGCTACTTGCCACAAAACGTATACTGTAAATTAGACACAAAACATTACTCTGGGTCTTAATAGCTTAATGATTATTTCACAGAAACTAAAATGGCTGAATGGAGCATACACTAACCTACATATTTTTCAACCTGCATTTTTAGTTTCAGCAGTTGATATCTAACAATAACATATTTTGGAATATAGCAACTGACCAATCAAAATCAGGTATTCCTGACAGCTTATGATAATGGCTGGTAGCTGACATGTAGTTGCAAAGTTTGACAACACGCGTGAAAACATTGTCTAAAAGTGGAGTCAGAGTGCAGCATTTGCTTCAAGCTTAGATCGTTTTTGGAAAAAGGAGGAAAAATTAAGATGAAAATGTGGGATAGGAGAGGATAGATGAACAAGGGAAATGTTTTCAGAAAGTTCTTCACATGGTCCTTATCTCGTATAAGGTAAGAGGCATGGAGATGGAGGCCGATAGACGGCAGTGATTTCATAAGCGCTTCAGTACATTGTCTTACGGGTGCAGACACTGAGCAGGAACTCTGATTACTCAAGAGCCTCATCAAAGAGAACAAGAAAACGAGGAGATTGTGTAGGAGGTAAGTTGAAAAGACCATTTGAAGGTTGATTTTTTTGTAAGGCTCAATGTTAAGTATTAAATAGAAGGTAATCTTCTCTCAGCATTGTGGGAGTTTAGGCCAAATGAGTTTGATGCTCTTTTTACCTTCAGCTTTGTAATTAAGTGAAAATATGTGTGCTGTGTGTTTGCGTGTGTTAATTAAGCCTTTGGTGTCTTTCTTTATGGGCCACAGCTTCATGGATGAAATAATTACCTTGAGGTTGATTATGTATACAGAATCCTAGACCTGGTGAATGAATGTGTATATTAGCTACAATCAAATTGCTCACTGATAAATACTTACGGCATGGACAAGCAAACATTATTGTATGTACAAGGAGCATACAGGTTAAAACCATTATTTTTCCTTGATCCTTTGAAACAAAGAGTCTGATGTAATAAAAAACATGTTCTTTCTCCATCTGCAAAGAAAAATATTTTTATAACAAACAGATAAAGATGATTGCCAACATGAAAAAAATGCTGTTAGTTTACCCTCAGGACATGTTGATCTCAATTTGTTTTTTTGTAAGTTAAACTAAACTAAACTAAACTAAACTAAACTAAACTAAACTAAACTTGAAAATATCTTTCCATTATTCATTCATTTTATTTTCGGCTTAATTTCTTTATTAATCTCGGATCACCACAGCTGAATGAACAGTTAACTTATCCAGCAAATGTTCTACACAGCAAATGCCCTTCCAGCGGCAACCCATCTCTGGGAAACATCCATACACACTCATTCACGCTCATACACTACGGACAATTTAGCCTACCCAATTCACCTGTTTTGCATGTCATTGGACTGTCGGGTGTCGGGGAAACCAGAGCGCTTATTCATTCATTCATTAATTTTCTTGTCAGCTTTTTATTAATCCGGGTTCGCCACAGCAGAATGAACTGCCAACTTATCCAGCAAATTTTTACACAGGGGATGCCCTTCCAGCCGCAATCCATCTCTGGGAAACATCCACACACACATTCATACACTACGGACAATTTAGCCTACCCGATTCACCTGTACCGCATGTCTTTGGACTGTGGGGGAAACTGGAGCACCCGGAGGAAACCCACGCGAAGGCAGGGAGAACATGCAAAAACAGAAACGCCAACTGAGCCGAGGATCGAACCAGCGATCTTCTTGCTGTGAGGCGACAGCACTACCTACTGCGCCACTGCTTCGCCCACCAGCGCTTATTATATAATGTTTTAATAAACTTTAAGCATATAATAAAAAAGCACAACAAAAAAAATCTAGACTGAAATTTTAACAAGTGTGTTATTTGACATTTCAAATGCAACTTTAGAATGCATTTTTAATTTTTTTTTTTTTTTTTTTGCCCACACAATGAAAATCTATGATAATAATAACAGAAAATAAATAGATATCTTTATATTCCACAGGAGATTGTCATAAAATGTCACTGGCAGGGAAAAAATCAAAACGAGATTCACTTGTGACACTTTTCATTTATCAAATTATTATTTACAGATTCATAAAACAATCAGTGTAAAAAATGTGCCATAGAAGTGCAATACAAATAGTCAACTTGAATTATCATAAAGTTTTGAAAAACAAACTGCACCGTCTTTTGCCATAAGTGGAAATGTTTCAGTACCATAATCAGTTTTACAAAACCCATTGTTAAGAAATTATAGCATACTGTATGTAAATTACCAAATAATCATATTCTGCACATGTAAATTTCATGTATTTTTGTAGGCTTTTTAAACATCTAATTTCATATATCTAATAATGATGACAATTTTGTACTGAAACATTTCCTCATATGGAAAAGTAAGCAGGTGAAATATGTTTTTCAATAGTTTGTGATGATTTCAGATTGACCTTAGCGGTTTGTATGGCACATTTCCACACTGATTGTTTCATGAACCTGTCATGTATTGCAGCTCAGCACAAAGGGATTTATTGATGGACAAAGTCACACTGAGCTGGAAACCTCTCCGCAGCCTGTAAGCATTGATACGCTGTCAAATTCAGAGTGCTTTTTGAAACAGCCATTTCAGAACGAGCAAGTGAAAAATTTTCATTAGCAAATATGTTTACATTTCTAGTTTGGTTCTCGTTTGAAAAAGAAAAGAAAACAAAGTAAAAAAAGATGAACAGTTACAGTATGGTTACGTTGGGACATTTTCACAGAGTGTTACGATTTGGTGCACTACAGTACCATATACATTTAGTTCCATTTCCATGTTCATTAATGTCCATTAAAGGCACAAAATAACAATCTGCATCATGACACTTTTTTAAACCCTTTTATGAGGGTACCTAGCACAACAGTACAGTAAAGGATGGAGCTGCTGAATGCTATTGGTTTACAGAAAATTGTAACTTATACACCCAACAAGACAAGGGGACAACACAGGCAGTGTAGTTTTTAAATGAACAACAGAAATACGACACTGTTTCAATACACTGACGGAGTGCTGCAATGAACTATGCTCACACAAAGCTTGTTGTCTTCTTGTGATCAACAGCCACATGCCAAGAATCAAGAACAACTTCAATTGTTGTTTATGTTTATGATTTTCATTAGCGCTGCACAATGTATATTTTCAGCATCAATATCGCAATGTGTGCATTCGCAATAGTCACATCGCAACATCTGCAAGTTGGAATTATTATAGTTGATGAGCAGGGAAGAATGTACAGTGTTTACTTTTTATTTTACATCTGAACATTCGATCATAGGGGAAAATAAAGTGACATGCATGAGGTGGCGCTTCTCATCATGACAGAACATATGGTGCAATTCTAAGAAATATATGTGCTGTTCATAAAAAAAATGCTTCTTAGAACTTTTTGTTGTATTTTTCCTCTTCATTTACAAATATCATAATATGTTGCGAATGGTTGTCTTGTGATATATTGTTGATATCGTGATCAATTATTATCGAGGACAAAATATCGTGATAATATTTCAGTGCTTCCTACTAGGGATGTAACGGTATTGTAAATACCGTCATACCGCAATATTAATTTTTTTCGATATTACCGTAGTCGCATGACTCGGTAAAACTATAGGTCTTCTGAGAAAATTTGCTCAGGCGAATGAAGCGAACGGGAGGTAGTGAAAACTACAATTCCCATCAGCCCATGCTTGACCATCATCCCTTGCGGTCTGTTGTCACTACAGATCCAGTAATGCGGAAATGGAGTGTGCTGCTAGAAGCGGGGATAAAAAAAAGAGCTGGAAAACTCTAAAGCGGGTGTTGTCGCCGCGCGCGTACTGAATAGCGGTGTTTTCGCGCGAGTTCTTATCAGCTGTGTTGTCGCGTGCGTACTGAATAGCAGTGTTGTCGCGCGAGTTCTTATCAGCTGTGTTGTCGCGCGCGTTCTGAATAGCGGTGTTGTCGCGCGAGTTCTTATCAGCTGTGTTGTCGCGCGCGTACTGAATAGTGGTGTTGTCAGCACACTGTTCAGATTGATGCAGACATGAGACCGCTATCTCACTCATGGCTTGTCCTCTCAAGTGGGGGAAAGACAATGCACAACGTTACCCACTGCTGTCAACCTGGGCCAAGTCATATCTCTCTTGTCCCAGAAACCTCAGTCCCAAATAAGAGGGTTTTTTTCTGTTGCAGGGGACATTGTAAATACCCAGAGATACCAGCTTTTACCAGATTATATTTATATGATAATTTTCCTTTAAACCCATCTCAATCTAAGTGAGTGAGTGATTAAATGTTGAATGTGATGAGTTTTCAACAATACTAAATTGAAACTTAATTTTTTTACATGGTTTAATATTTTTTTGTTATTAAAATTAAAGTTCCTGTTTCAAAGCTAACAGATAGATGGCTAATTTGTATGTCATTGACACTTTTGGCACTTTTTTGGAGTATTTTCATAAGTTTTGTTTTTTCCTTTAAATGATTCAATAAATACCGTACCGTGACATTCATACCGAGGTATTACCGTACCGTGAAATTCTGATACCGTTACATCCCTACTTCCTACATATAGACCTTACTTGGGTGCACAGCCAGGGAATACTCAATGACACATTTTTTTTTACTTTTATTATCATACTCTTACACAATTTTGAATCCACCTACAGTAAAATAACCAAACATCTGCGATCAATTAAGTACAAAAAAATTATATATATATATATATATATATATATATATATATATATATATATATATATATATATATATATATATATATATATATATATACAGATAAAGTCAGAATTATTAGCCCCCTTTGAATTTTTCTTTCTTTTTAAAATATGTCCTTAATGATTTTTAACAGGGCAAGGGAATTTTCACAGTATGTCTGACAATATTTTTTTCTTCTGGAGAAAGTCTTATTTGTTTTATTTTGGCTAGAATGAAAGCAGTTTTATTTTTTTTAAAAAACATTTTAGGGACAAAATTATTATCCCCTTTAAGCTATTTTTTTATAGATAGATAGTCTGCAGAACAAACCATTATTATACAATAACTTCCCTAATTACCCTAACCTGCCTAGTTAACCTAAATAACCTAGTTAAGAGCTTTAAATGTCACTTTAAGCTGTATAGAAGTGTCTTGAAAAATATCTAGTAAAATATTGTTTACTGCCATCATGGGAAAAATAAAATAAATCCGTTTTTAAAGATGAGTTATTAAAACTATTATGTTTAGAAATGTGTTGAAAAAATCTGCTCTCCATTAAATAGAAATTAGGAAAAAAATTAAACAGGGTGGCGAATAATTCAGGGGGGCTAATAATTCTGACTTCAACTGTTTTTTTTTTTTGTACCTGTACAAAATACGTATTAAATTAATTTGTGTTGGGACAACATGAATAAATTGTTTGGATCCCTGCATTTTTTTTCAGTGTAGTGGAAAAACCTCAAGCTGTGTACACAAGACCTGTCAACACTCTCACAGACAGTCGCATGTGCTCTGCAGACGCAGAGAAAACGTGCCCTTATGTCACTTTAAAGATTTGTCTAGATGTGTTTCTAAATTTTCTAAATGTCGCAATTCGGTTTTTGCTTTCTGCAGCTATGATTAATCATGTGCGTTTTTTGCATTACATTTTTACTTAAGTCTAATTTTGCCTGTCTTTGCAGCTGACAGTGTTCGCACAGTGTCGCAAGAGCAAGTGAAACATTTAGTAATTCATTCTTAAATCTAAACGACTCAGGAAAACTTTAATATATACTCAGAGAGGATGAAATGATTGGTCTAAACTGGCTGCAAAATATATGTACACCATCAGTAATGGTTAATTAACGCATTTGCCTAATTTAAACAATCTACACATTTTATTCTAGTTCAATCATTCATTCATTTTCTTGTCAGCTTATTCCCTTTATTAATCTGGGGTCGCCACAGCAGAATGAACCGCCAACTTATCTAGCAAGTTTTTATGCAGCGAATGCCCTTCCAGCCGCAAGCCATCTCTGGGACACATCCACACACACATTCACACACACACTCATACACTATGGACAATTTAGCCTACCCAATTCACCTGTACCGCATGTCTTTTGACTGTGGCGGAAACCGGAGCACCCAGAGGAAACCCACGCGAAGGCAGGGAGAACATGCAAACTCCACATAGAAACGCCAACATATGGTTCTGACGTCAACCCGATTTACATTTCCAAACAAAATTCAACGTCCCCACGACGTTGATTTATGTTGGGGTACAATATCAATATGACGTCATGTTGATGTCCTGTGCCTGTAGGGTAGCTTGAGCTTGCAAAAGAAGTGACGTGAATGGCTTCAAGAACATCGCTGATCTCAACTTTCTGGCAGACAGTTGAGACAGTTTCCACCTGTTGACAGTGGAAATGCAAGCCTGATCATGGTGACCTTTACTGAACTGGACTGTACCGAACCACACCATTCAGTGTAAATGAGACATAATTGTCTTGAGACTTCAAATCTCATACACTTCCATTAATTTTTAACTGTAAAATTCTTTTCTTTTCTTTTTATTCTTCAACCATTCAGTCTGAGCCTATTTACTTTGTAATTGTTGTTTGTTATCATGTAGTAGAATAGTATACTTTAGTAGTTTGTTCTACATACTAATTGCCGGAAAAAAGCTACTCATTTACAGTGATGCAAGTAGTTGTAATACGTTACTCGTTAATTGGACCAAACATGCCGAATGTGAGTACATTCTTTTCTTGTCAATCTCTCGGAGCAAAATAAATAAGTTAAAATGTTTTTAAAGAATGATCTACAGTATGAAGGTTATGTTATGCCAAGTCTAAGGGACAGACTATCAAATCGACAGCAAATGTGTACATGTGTGAGAAACAGCTCCATTATGGTCATGTTTTGGTCCTGTGAGAATAGATGCATTTCACAGTCCAGGCAGAAACCGAATGAGGCACGAAACAGGGACATAGTACAGAATTTGATATATTATATAAATATCTGTCACCCAGATTGAGAGTCTGAAGCTCTATCCATGCAACAGCAGTTTTCTCACTTTATATACAGTAAATCCAGTGCTTGTTTTGCTTTTTCCACAGTTCATTCTTTACGCCAACGTCAATAATGACCATCTTTATTTGACTAGAGCTTTTACCGGTAGTCTAACTTTACCAAGGACAAACAATATTACACCCCACAGATGGAATAACCCATTACTTTGCGATTCAATTTGCGTTTAATTGCATAAGTAGGATGTGTGAGTGTGTTTTAAGCCCATGTCTCGAGGGAACGTCTACCTGAACGAACCCAGCGAGCTGTCGAGGTGGAATTAAAAAGGCCTTCTGTCACCCAGCCACAGCTAAACCAGGAGCTGCTTAATTATTGTGTTTGTGTCTCTCTCTGCCCTTCCATGCCTGGCTGCGTATGTCTGTATGAAATTGTTGAAGGCTTTGGTGTGTAATCTATTTAACAGCTGTTTAATGGTATCTCATACTCGTCCTGTCTTCTTCCTGCCAGTCTCGACTCTTTTCACCTCTGTTTGTCAGAGATGCAGATCTTACCTCGATAAATTCATCTCTGCTTTAATTAAACTCCTTAAACTGTGGTCCGATGCCCTAGTCTTCATTAAGCGCTACTCAGTTTGATAAATTCTCAGCTAATTTCTCACAACGCCTTCCAATTACATTCGCAGTCAATGAATCAAGCTGAAACTGGATCAATTTAAAACCCAAACCACAATTACTGTATGGTTCCTGATGTCTGTGTTTTGGGAGGAAGGCCGACCTTGTTTTGTGTCAAACTCGGTTTGTTGTCGGGGGATCAGACCCTTGACGCGCTTAAAGAGTTGCCACGAGGAATAATAAAAAGAAGATAAAAAGAACAAATGGTAAATAAATGGAGAGCGAGGGGAAGAATGGAGCCTACGGCTTTATTGTGCTCCACTTTGATGATGCTGACAGATGCAATAAAACACTCATATTAAGGGAGGAGATCAAAGGCGGCTCACGACGGCTTTAAGAGGCTCAATAAAAGAAAAGCACATTTTGTACCTCCGAATGAAGACGGTGTGGGAAACACTGCTGTAAAAAGGATGTTGCATTTGCGACCTGACTTGACGGAGGGCTAGGGAAGGATGGTGGGATGTCGGGTGGACGAGATAAACGGCGCTGTGCTTTTGACAGAATCATACGGTTCAGAGGGTGTCATAATTTATCCATGTTCCCTCAGTGGATTTCTGAGTGTATGGCTTGTGTTCAGCTTTAGCTTCCGTCTGCTGCACTTCACGCTGATGTGCTTGACACTGCTAAAAACAAGGCGAAAACACAGTCTTGTCATGAGCATCTTATGCTTGACGAGATGTATAACAGTATTATTTAGGTTTGGACATGTTGAAGACCCGCATTGACTTTTAGCATAATTTAAATAGTCATTCGTTTTAATTTAATTTAATTTAATTTAATTTAATTTAATTTAATTCAGGAAATAGCCATGCAATTGCAGGATAAAAACACTGAGATACATTTTTAGGGTATTAGCAATAATGAGTTAATTAATAAATTATAATCATTAAATAATATATGTAAAAATCTGCATTTTTGAGACTTTGTGAATCGTAATGTTCTGGTTTGTTAAAGATGTTTTTGGTTCATTACAAAGTTATGCAGCAGAACATCATGAACTAAAGAATTAAATTAAGTAAAATTTGACCTAACCACTAATTTGAATTACTACATTTTGTATACTTAAACTGTTCTTGCAGTATTATTATTTTTTTGTTAAACTTTATTTAAAATTATTAAATTAATTCTTGAAATTAAATTAAAGTAATTTTGAAATGTGTATAGTTACAAATGCAGCTTTATTTAAGCAATGGGATGTTCTGACAGGCAGCGTAAACGTGAGCAACCGGTACTCCCATATAATAATCTAGAAAGACAGGTAATGGTCAGGGCAGGCAGAAAACACTTCAAAATCCTGAAAACACTCCAAACCAGACCACTGGGTGATGCACACTGACAGTATTACAAGACTGAGCAAAAATGGGTGTGAAAGTGATGCTTATATAGTGTGTTTAATCATTGTACGGTAAATTATCTGCAGCTGTCTGTGTGTGTTTGTGTAAACAAAGTTTATAAACATCAGGTGTGAGGTGCTGAAGATTATGGGATATGTAGTCTGCTTTGGTGGCAGATGTGATTTGTAGAGTGTCCTCTAGTGTGTCTGGTGGGCACTCAACTTGGTTACTGTGACAAAATATCTCACTAACTGAGATTTTGATTAATAGCATAAACGAATGGAGGGACAGAGTAAGGAAGGCTTTGAGTGATGCTGGGAAAATATTTAAGTCAAAGAGGAGAAAACCAGGGAAAAGTCTACCAAAAGAGCTGAACAGAAGAACTATATATGTGATACCTCTCTCTGAATGCGCTGAGGAGTGCTATACAGCACAAAAACAGTTGATCAATCAAAATAAACCACACACCATACATGATAAAGCTATATCAATGCATATTTCCTGCCAGTCTCGTGTAAACTATGAAAAGCAGAGTTTATTTGGTTATATATTTATTTATATCCTAAGATGGCAGAGCACGAGAACAGTTTAAAGTACAGTAATTTATGTTGTGCTGTGCCAGCTTTTCAAAATAAACAACAATATTTAGCTATGTTGTATCTAGTGGTTTAAAGTGGTAGTGAGAAGACTGGGTCATTTCTGTGTGGAGTTTGCATGTTGCCTGTGTTGGCATGGGTTTCCTCCCGGTGCTCCAATTTCTCCCACAAGTCCAAAAAAATGTGGTATAGGTAAATTAAATAAGCTATGTGAATTGTCCATAGTGTATGTGTGTGAATGAGTGTGTTTGGATGTTTCCCAGTGATGGGCTGCAGCTGGAAGGGCATTCACTGCATAAAACATATGCTGGATAAGTTGGCGGTTCATTCCGTTGTGGCAACCCAAGATTAAGCACTTCTGGTGAACTGTATGCCATTACAAAATCGGCGCATTTAAGGTTTGTTTTTTTAAAAAATCTGCGATCTCCAATAGCTGAGTGGTACCAGATAGGGTCTCTGATTGTACAAGAAACACATTTACCCCATCATGTTTTTTAAAATATAACCATTTATTTTACCCCAGTATATTAGATGGGGCTTCTACACTAGCCTGCAGACTCTGATGGATGTGTGCAAGTAATAATAATAATAATAATAATAATAATAATAATAATAATAATAATAATAATAATAATAATAATTCCTTACATTTATATAGTGCTTTTCTGGGCACTCAAAGCACTTTACACAATGTGTGGGGTGGGGGGGGGGGGGGGGGTGTCTCCTCATCCACCACCAGTGTGCAGCATCCAGACGGCAGCCATTTTGCGCAAGACCACACACCACACATCAGCTGATTGGTTGAGAGGAGACAGAGTTATGATATGCCAATCAAGATATGGGGAGGGTTAGGAGGCTATGATGGACAGAGGCCAATGGGCAGATTTGGCCAAACAGCTTTTTGTCTCGTTATACGCTTGAGCAACTAATGAATGCCAAAGTCTATTTTACTGATTGTATTGTAAATACATTACAACATCGATGCTGTAAAAGGAATTGTATAAAATGGAAATGTTTGGAAATGTATCAACACTAGCATATACCGGTCAGATTAACTGAAACCATAATATTGATCATATTAAAAGACCCTGTTAATAACTTGAGTAAATCAGTGTTATGATGATTTAAATAGGTAATTTAAATTAAATTAGACAACTGTTAATTTGATGAAATCAAATTGTCATTTTAATAATAAATAAATAAATAAATAAATAAATACAATTTCTTGAAATTGTACCTTATAAAAATAATTGTTAAATAAATTGAATGTTTTTTTTAGAAAATAAAAGTAATTGAATTAAATTAGGTTTAATTATATTAACACACAAACACACTCACACACACACACGCACACACACACACACACACGCACACGCACGCACACACACACACACACACACACACACACACACACACACACACACACACACACACACACACACACACACACACACTCCACAGCAGTGTTCATCTGTAAAGGTAACCTTACGAACACATTAGAAGGACATGTCTCGCTACACTTAAACAGACAGTCATATCTTGGGGCTACAGTATGATGAGGGTGGGGACTGCCATAACCAGACTTAAGCAGCCATAACCAAACAATTATGATCATAAGTGATACTGTTATTCCAATTCTTCATCCATTAAGGACACAGACACAGCTTATGAAGATAAGCAAGAAGACAGACCTTTTTAATTACACATTTGAGAAACAACCTGTTAAGTTAAATCAACAAATAACCATTTAAATAAATGCGCCAGACAGACAGTGGCCATCTGTTTCATCAGGAAGAGTGGTAATGAAGGCACGATCGGGATGCAGGATTGCTTTAATGAACCTGCATAATGGCAGATTTTGAGCTCATAAGAGTTTTTATTGAGCAGTCAGCGCCGCCGCATGATGACGAGCACATCCAGGCCTTGAATGTCTTGTTTTACAGATATGCAATAATTCACACTGCTGTTAATTTACAAAATATGGTAATTCAATTAATATGCAAACCAATAGCCCAGCAATGGAAGTAAAGCATGTTTACAAGACTTTTTGATGTAGTGGGTAGTATGATTGCCTCACAGCAAGAAGGTTGCTGGTTCATGCCCCGACATGCGTTATAGGTGAATTGGTGAGCAAAATTGGGCGTATTTATGGGTGTTTCCCAGTGTTTTGTTGCATTTGGAACACTCATATGCTAGATGAGTTGGCGGTTCATACCACTGTGGCGACCCCTGATTAATGAGGGGACCAAGTCAAAAAGAAAGTAAATAAGTTAATATTTTATATCAGATCAATAAACAATTTAAAACATAGAGCATTGCAGTGTGTCAGCAGAACCTACGGATCATGTATGATCTAATCAAAGGGGTAGTTCACGCAAAAACTGAAAATTCTATCAGTATTTTCTCAATTTTAAGTGGTTTTAAACCATTATAAGTTTCTTTAATCGGTTAAACACTAGAGAAGATTCCTAGAAAAAATGATGAGAATGCACAATATGAAAATGCATTCTTTTTGGTTAAGAAAGTTTTTGAGTGTGCAATATATTTTTCTCCTCCTTTGGTAAAATCCCTAAAAAAGTGATGAACCTAGCTGTGATCTGTCTATTTAACTAATAAACTACTGACAATATGCTTTAATCTGCATTGCCTTTAAGCATTGCCATTAAGGTGGCCTGTTAACTGATTAAAGCATAATGACTGCTTGCTCCTTATAGTTGTTCTGAGTGTCAAAACACAGAATTAACACAACTTTTCTCTGTTAATTGAGTGACTTGTCAGATAATTTTGTCTAATATTATCTAGAAGACCGTCGAAGTATGCAATCATAATGCTAAAGCAAACAAACAAACTAACTAACAAACAAACAAACTCCCCGCCACTAAATGATCACTGTACTCGTCTAGTTATATAATGGTACTATCTCAGAAATAATGGTATGATATCTGTCACTGGGGTGGTACCTTTTCAAAAGGTACACATTTGTAACTAAAGGGTGCTTATTAATACTGTAAGGGTATGAAAAAGTAAAAAAGTATACCTTTTGAAATTTTAAGTACTACTATATAACTTTAATTTATCAATATGTACCCTAATGGCCCATTTCCACTGAGTGGTACGGTATTTTCAGTATGCTTTTATGGCCGTTTCCACTGTCAAAAGGTACCAAAAAGTGAACTATACCGTACAACTTTTTGGGTACCCTTTCGGAAGGGTACCTAGCACAATATAAGGATACTAAAAGGCAGATCAAGACATGCAGCTGAATGCTGTTGGTTTACAGAGATACGTCACCCGCTCGTGCACAAGCCAGGAGATTTGAAACAAAGAAAGCAGCATTTTTAAATACACAGCCGAGACATTACACTGAGCTTCTAAACTCCAAGAAACCTTGTCATCATCTTGATAAACAGCCACAAAGCCAAGAAGAAGAGCAAAATCTTTCCTGTGCCCTATAGTTTTTTACAAGGTCGTCTAAAGCGTGAGTGGCTTCGCTTTCCTGTTTGCGCTCGTCGTACATCTATATTTGAAATAACAAACTCTACCATACCATGCTGTACCACTCAGAGGAACTCAGTGGTACCACCACAGTGACAGCTCTCGTTCATTTATTTCTGAGAGTGTAAATATGACAATATTATTGCACACCAACAGTAATAAAAGTCTAATACTCAGAATAGAAAAAAATAATGAGGTAATTGAGATCATAACACAGTCTCAGAGGTATGAGGTTAATTATCTTTCACCTGAAATGTTTGTCTTTTCATTCTTAAATGTAAGGAAAGTTTTGCATCACAATAAATAGTAATCACAGTTTACACAAATCTCTTCACTCCATTGTTTTCTTTAAGGCCCCATCCAAACAGAAACAAATGTAGGTCAATTGCCAAAAGTTAAATATCATTTTGGCCTTTCATCCATTTGACAAAGGCATTGTTGAAGCCCTGAGATTATAACAACAGCAATGGTGGATAACAGGGCTGTGTTCATGTTTATCTGAGAATTTTGTGTATCTGTGTTTGTTTACAACTTTACACATAGGCCTGGCAAATGTATTACACCACTTTATAATAGAATTCTCATTTTTTAAAATGAAAATCTTGACATTTAGAATCGAAAAAAAAAAAAAAAAAAAAAAATATATATATATATATATATATATATATATATATATATATATATATATATATATATATATATGAAATATATTTCATCAGATGTCATCAATTATTTAAAACAAACACAACAAATGGCCTTCTCAGCAGTCGCAGCTCTTGCAACATCAGAACAGGGTATTAAATGCACAATGAGTTTTGCAATATTTTGTCAAGGCTGAATCAGCATAAAGGGCAAAAATCTAGTTGTGAAAATCAGATGCAGCTTAAGCTAGGATTTTTTTTTTTTGTAAAACGCAAACATTTTGTTAAGGTTAAGCCAAGCCTCCACACTACTCCAGCATGTTTGACCAGCAAAAAAGAGTGTTTAGAAAATTCATTTTAGTTTGAAAACTGCAGGTTTGCATTTGAGTTTGAACAGACTGAAATGCAGACTTTTGAAAAAAGTTTGGAATAAATTGTTTTCTGAAGCACAGTGTATGCACGCGGGGAGTGTTTTCATTTTGAACAAATAGCACTAGTGTAAATGCAGCCTCAGTTTATGCTTTAAGCCTTTTATGAGCATATAGCAGTAAAGTAAATTGGTTAGCATGTTCACATGACCACATGCATGGTCAGCTAATTAAGCTTAATCAGAGAACATAACTCGTGGCTGAACTACTGTAGTACGATGTTTTGCTTGGTAAATGAATAAGTGTTTCCCAAATGGTAGTTGCTCTGTTGTAGATCTGTCTTTTGAACCATGTCAGTTACAGTATAAAGTCCCTAATAACACTCTAAATGATGTGGAGTTTAAAAAATAAATAAATAAATAAATTATTGTTTTACACTCACATTGTCAGGGTTCTGTCACTCTGGTCTTAATGGTAGAGTCCTAGTTAACACAGACTTGAACACAACCGGGGACTATGCTTCTAAATCCAGCTTTACACTAGTGTTTCCCTACCCTGTTCCTCGAGGCACACTGACACATTCAATTTAGGTTTTGAATCTCTTCTAATGTTCTGATGGCTTGAGATTCAGGTGTGTTTGATTACGAAGTGGTTCAAAATGTGTACTGTTGGTGTGCCTTTATGAACAGGGTTGGGAAACACTGCTTTAGAGGGGTAGGTGGCCTTCACACGGGTCTCTCCACACCACCACCAGTGTGCAGCATCCACTTGGATGATGTGACGGCAGCCACAGGACAACGGCGCCAGTGCGCTCACCACTCACCAGCTATAGGTAGAATGGAGAGACAGTGATACAGCCAATTCAGTGGATAAGGATGATTGGGAAGCCATGATGGGTAAGGGCCAATGGAGGGAATTTGGCCTGGACACCAGGGTTACACTCTTCTCTTTACGAGAAGTGCCATGGGGTTTTTAATGACACCGAGAGTCAGGACCTCGGTTTAATGTCTGAAGGACGATGCTCACTGTCAGCTCTCTTTCACTTTACTGGGGCATTAGGACTCACACAGACTGCAGGTTGAGCGCCCCTTGCTGGCCATATGCATGTAAATGAACTCACTGTATGTTTTAGAACTTGAAATCTTTACATTTTTCAGTAATTTGCCATATGTTCCTAGTCTCCAGACTCAATTGAATCATTTTCTCAAACTTGCAAATAACATAAGGGGCTTGAGACTGCCATCAGGACCCCCTCAAGAAATGCCTGTATGCCAGTAATGAGAGGGATGGAGAAATATTGGCATTGTCACACACTGTATATTGATAGGGTGGAAATGTCAAAATATTCTGTGCTTCTGCATATGATTAAATCAGGTCATGTATGAGTCAACAACTATGTGCCTGTTGCAGTTTAATTAGGTGTGATAATCTGCCCTTGTATACACACACACATGCATACACAAACGGCAGGTTAATTAGGCTAGAACTCAGATCAAATGATTTCAGATCATGTCTTGCATGCTGATTATCTGTATGCCGTTTTATGATAATGAACCTACATGCGAATGATTCCACAGCAATAAAGCCAGCATCTGATTTCATTATCTGATGAAATCCAATTTATGAAGCTCTAGCGTTTGTCCTGGATAAACATTTAAACATGGATTATAGATAAGGAAGATGGATGTACAGTTTTCAGGAGACTGTGTGAGCTTGGAGTGTCTCCTTCAGGTAGTGTGTTTTACAGATTGTAAAGAGAACTTTTAAGGTTTGCAATAAGAGTTTTCACAATCATTAAAGTGATTTTTTAAATATATTTATAACCAACCACATAAGGCGAATAGACTGCTGAAAAATAAACTAAGAACACTTTCTGGTAGAAATTTCAAAGCATCACTGAAACTGAAAAGGTCAATATAATTTTGCTTTTATTTTTAATAAATCAAACTATGACAAATAACCACCAGAAAATTGCTAATGAATATTTTTAGATGTAAATTTGCATAACCACATGCTAAAAACAATGATAATGCAAATTGTTATAAATAAAACTTTGTTTAACCAATCTCATTCTGAAAGCGTAGCACTATATACATTTCTGGAGAGTGCCAAATATGTCCCAGAAGCTATGTTTATTTTTGCAGTTATTGTTTTCGCGAATCCACCAAAGGCCGCTTTAAATGCTTTTAGACATCACAGATTTCTCTCGTGAGTGCCATTTTGCTCCTGCTATTCTAGTGTATATCCACTAGAGGCAGCTGTCATCTGACTGACTGACTGACCAACCGACCGATCCTCCTACCCAACCCTTTCCCTAAACTAAACTGATAATTTTTTCAAAAGCACCTATTAACCAGTGCCCACCCACTTCCCTAAACTCAACCGACAGTTTTAAAATGCAATCCAAAGAAATAAACCCCCTCGCCTGGACTTGTTTATTTTTATTTTTTGGCTTTTTTGTCTAACCTGCTTTCTGGAACCATTTTTCGCTGGACTCCACTCTGGATCCCAAGTCCACGGAAGTACATGGTGAGCTACTGGACAAACTGGGAACAGAGAGAAAGCCATCCATACAGAGGTAAGCGGTCAAATGGTAAATGCAAAAAGAAATGGCATCATACCGCCCCATAAATAAAATGCAGCCATGTACTTCTGGCAACATAATTTGGAATCTCTACAAATGTATAGGCCTATACCTTTTCAAAATGAGCCTATGCTGGTTTAACTGTAAAAAATCCATGTTAACCAAATGAGGACAATAAATGTACCCCAAAAGATTTAATGACGATGTTACATTAAGATTTATTAAAATTTCTTTCTGTAAATATCAATATCAAAACCTGACCTGGTCCCACTTATATTAAGTGGCCTCAACTAAAGTGTATTTACAATGAAAATACACTAAATGTTACAATGTACCTTTTGTGTAAATACATGTTTTTACATTGTACTTATGACTGATCAAATACCTGCATGTGATTAATTTCTATAATTACATTTGTAATTACATTGTTGACCGTTCCTTACACCTTAACTTACCCTTAAACTACCAAACCTGTCAGTAACCCTACCTGCATCCCATCTCAAGAACACCAGAAATGTTCTGCAATACATTCTGAACAGTATATTGTATTTAATTTTTGATTCAAGTACATTGTAGTTAAGGCTCTTAGAAATGTGCATTGCTAAGCTTTACATATAGACAGCTTTAAAAGATGATTTTCTAAGTAATCCAAAGTGTTATCTGAAGATGGTCCAACATAGGCTCATTCTGAAAATGTACCCTTATATATATTTTCTTGAGAATGCGAATTATGTTGCCAGAAGTACGTATGGCTGCATTTCGTTTTTAAAATGAACACTACAGGGTGGTATGATGCTGTTCCTTTTTGCTTACCTTGACACTTATCTCCGTGTGGATGGCTTTTCTGCAGTCATAAGTTTGTCTAGAGACTCTGAGGATTTGAGAGGAGTTGACCGTGACAACAGTGTTTTACTCTGAAGAACATTGCCAGAAAGCAGGTAGGAAAAAAAAACAAAAGTCAAAGAATATACACTGAAAACCCTAATAAGTTGACTGAACTAAATTAATTATGTCAATTCATTGCCTAAATTTATTGAGTAATGGAGTCTCCCAAAACTTGCATATTTAAGTTTTTAACTTGCAGATTTTGTAGACTATACTTAAATTGTTCAGTTCACCAAACTTAGTACTTAAGTAGACTATGCTTAAATTGTTCAGTTCATCAAACTTAGTATTAACTAAGTTAAAACTAAGGTAAAACTAACCTAAACTACTGGGTTTAGGGAAGGGGGTGGGTCAGTCAGTCAGTTGCGAGACAAATTTGAGAAAAGCGTACAGAGCTTACTTAGCTCCTGGGACTCTCTCTAATGTTCATTTCAACCAAGGCTCATTCTGAAAACGTAGTCCTGAGAAGTTTCCGGAGACCGCAAAATACATGCCTGGAGGTACGTATTTTTGCAATTTTTGTTTTCGCGAATCCACAAGAAGCCACTGTGTGCACTTTTTTGTATCTCAAACGTGACTCGCGAGTGCTGTTCACGTCCATGCTGTTCTTGCATAAACCCATCAGAGGCTGCTGTTGACCGTCCGAAAATCTCTCAGATTGAATGACTGAATGATTGACTGGGCGACTAGCCAATCGACCGACCCACCCTTCTCCTTTTCTAAACCCAACCAATTTCACTGATTGACCTGCCCACCCACTTACTTTCCTAAACCAAACCAACAATTTACAAAAACCATCCAGAAAAAGAAAAAGCCCTTGTCTGATTTTTACCACATTTTTGGATTTTACCACATTCTCAACATGTTTTTCACTTGTTCCTGTTATTTTTTGGATTCTGTTATTGTCCAATTTGATTTCTGAAACTGCTCTACCCCAGACTCGAACCCAGTCATCGTTATTGGGGTGAACTCCTCTCTGTGACTCAAGTCACAGAGAAAGCCCTCCACACTGATGTAAGCGGTCAGCCAAAAAAGTGCATTCACTTAAAAATTAAATGCAGCCATTCATATCTCTGGCAACATAATTTGCAGTCTCCAGAAATGTCAATAGGATTACGTTCTCAGAATGAGCCTGTGTTGGTTCATTTGGCACTCTCGAGAAATGTATACAGGGACATGTAATCAGAATGAGCATGTGTGGATATGGTCATATCCTAAAAAACCATATGAAAATAAAATATGTAAAATAGAAGTAGAATTAGGATTGGGTCTAAATAAAAAATGAACAAACATAGACAGAACACTGGGTTATCAAAACACATTTACAGACTGTTTGTTGTGTGTATGTGTTTGTTAGCCGGTCTTGCTGCTGTGTCAAATGCAGGTCTAGACAATGTTCCATTTTGTGCAATTTTAAGGGGTTCAGAGAAAGTACATAAAAGCATTGTCGACTCTCTGTCCGTCTGCTCAGTCATCACATTTCTAGTTTTTCTTACATCAAAAATGGCCTGTGTTGATGCTATATAGACGATAGTAGCTGTGTCATTCTTTACCACTGCAAGTCAAATATTACTTTCTACAGAAATATTACTATTGCAGAAATCCTTTAGTAAACCAACTCGACTTGTCACTCAGTGATCACCATTCACTTTGCATTGTACACTTGCAGCTTTGATAACTCTTTTTGATGATCACCAGATTTCAAAAAGGCACATCAAAAGATCTGCATGAGCAGTAGTGCTATATCCGAACATACAGCATCACATTCATCCTTCTCAGTGAATTCAACTATATTTCTACGTACTCTGTAAAAACATAATAACATCATTGAGGAGGATTTGCTTATGGTTAGTTGACAAATAGGTAGAAAAAAACAATATAGGCTCATTCTGAAAACGTAGCCATATATACATTTCTGAAAATTTTGAATTATGTAGCCAGAGGTACAAATGGCTGCAGTTTGTCTTTAAAACGAATGCTAAGAGTTGGTATGACAATGTTTCTTTTCATGAGTACCAGCTGATCGTTTACCTCCATATGGACGCTGTTACCAGTTGGTCCAGTAGCATGTTGGCGGACCTGAGAGGCAGAGAGGTTCCAGAAAGCAGGTACAACAAAAAATGCAAAACAAAAGCCAAAAAATAAAATAAACAAGTAAATAAAAGGGTCAGAATGTGGTAAAATCTAAAAAAAAAAAAAAAAAATGGTGAAAATCAGGAGTCTTTTTCTGGATTGCTTTTAAAAACATTATTGGTTGTCGATTAGGTCTAGGGAAGGTGGTGATAGGGTCAGTTGGTTCTTTTAAAAACACTATTGAAATTTAAAATAATAAAATTAGGACATTTCTGTTATTTAAAGTCAGTTATTTTGCAGTAAATGTCTGTAATTTAATGGCAGTTATTTAACTTTTTTTTCTTCGACACCCTAGTCGCTAGAAAAAAAGTAAAATAACTTTTTTTACAGTATGGGTCAGTCAATCACTAAGTTATTTAGTTAGTCATCGTTAAAATCGCACTCAAGAGAGACATTTGAGATCTCAAAAAGCCTACACAGCGACATTGGCTTCTGGAAAAAAAAAAAAAAAAAAAAAAAAACTAACCTCCTGTGATGTATTTGGCTTTAGTAACATGATCTTGAATGGGGTGCTTTAACTAATCAAAGTTTTTTGTGGAATTACCCAATTCAAAATTAGCATGTAGTGACAGGATTTTCAGTGACAAAATGTATCAAGTTCAATGTTTTAGATAAAAAAACAAAACGAAACATGAGAGTAATTTACTAAAATAGCCACGTGTAAAAATAGGCCTGATTAATTAGGTCCTATTAATATTCTTTTTAATTTTAAGAGTTGTAATTTATTGGACTTTGAAGCTTAAGACAATCATACCAGAACAGTATTAAAATTTGGCTGAAATATGTATTAACACAGCAATTTTTATAACAAGAGGTATAAAATGCTGTATTATTAATGATGAAAAAAACTAACTATATTCATTTTTGGCCATGCGTGACAGTAAAAATGCAGCGTCATGTCAACAACCCTTATATACAATACTGCATGTCAACAGTCATGTCTAAATGTGATACTAAAAGACAATTCCTGCTTTTTCTTGGCACACAGGTGCAATCAAATTCCCTAGTAAAGCTTTAACTTGATTGGTAATAGCAGGCTTTCATCTTCTCTATTTGCTATTTGATTCAATCCCTTTGAATGGAAGTAGTGCTGAGCGGCAGCAAAACGTCTGGCGACCCTGAGCAATCACCCACAGCAGCATGACCTCTCTCAGCCAATCAGCCTTAATCAGCAGGTACAGCACTCCTCAAACCCCACGACACGAAGCCAAGGCCAGAGCATCCGCTGGTAATGACCAGTTGCTTACATAATGCAACTGTGGAATAAGCATCTTGTGCCATGCTTAGCATAGCGTCATGAATATAAACAGGTTAGCTGTAGGAGACGGAAAAAGGCCAGGAATTATTTATCTAGGCCAGGAAAAGAGCCTTTCAGTGCAAAGGGCTTCATCGTGAAGCATGCTTGCCGCTGTAGGTCGATGAAGACCTGCATGCTTGCGAGTGAATGAAAAGAAATGGCATAATTTAGCATAGCGGGAAACGCTAACTTATTCAGCCATGCGGCGCAGCATCACACACAGCAGGAGAATATTTGCACAGTCTTGGCACCGGAGCTGCATGCTAAACCCTCTCTCGCAGATGCAGAGACTACACCGATACACGGAATCCTCAGACCTTTGTGTGGGCTGGTTTGAGACGGGGATGAGGGGGATTTTGTTTGAAAAACAAGGCACCATGTGAGCAGAATGCCTATGCAAAAATCTGGAAGTGACAACAAGTGCCGTCGTGGATCAAAAGTGGTCAGACAAGGTGGAGGAAGAAGAGGGCATGTGATCCCTAGCAACAATTTACTGCCAGTCTGTGCTGAGTGTCATGCTTTAAGAGCTGCATTTGGGAGCTTGGTGGGTTGACAGCAGGATGCCACTGCTTAAACACCCAGGAAGCACAAGACATTAACATGACATCACATTGACGTTGTACTGCTACGTCGTGGAGATGTCGCATTTGGTTTGGAAATGAAAATTGGGTTGATGTCAAAACCCAACGTCAGGCCGACATCAATGTCCAACGTTCAATCTAAAATCAATATAAAATCAAATTCTAATGATGTCACAGCTTAATGTTACCACTATGAGGTCTATCTGATATTGGATTTTGGTTACCACACCTGACTAATAAATTTTAATAATTGATAAAAATAGATTTTGGCTCCACGTTGGATTTTGGTCACTTTTCAACACAACCTAAAATCAACAAAATATCAACATCCTCTGATATAATTATTGGACATCAAAATAACGTTGTCCTTAGACGCTGACTAGATATAAAATTTTATTCACCTGACATCACAACCTACATCTAACCTATTATTAATGTCTTATGATGTTTTGTGCCTTCTGGTTAGTAACTAAATGCACTACAGAATGTTACGTTTACACAAATCCACAAATTACATGTAAATCAGCTTTTTACAGTGTAATACTCATTACTCTTGAGTACTTTTAAAAGGGCCACGTATTACTCATTACTGCATCAATGAGCATATGAGCATGCGTTTTTATCATAGTTTAGATATTGAAAAGCTATATTAACTGACTGTTTTTTTTTATCTTGCACTTTCCATCCTGTAGCTTTTTTTACACAATATCATAGCTCACAATATGTCACACACATACAAAAGAAAGAAAGTACGAGAAAAGAGAATAAAAATAACACCTGTTAAGATACATGAATGTATTTGACTTGGCACTCCAATGTTTATTTTGCACTACATAATCTGATTGCTTTATAACATGCACTTTTGAAGTGTTAAACAATGAAAATCAGTGTCAAAACTATCACTGTCTTTCGATTGGAATTACAACTTTACATTTAACTAAAAATCTACTTGCATCTCACCTTGACGCTGTAAACAAAAGAAATCACACTCATCCATTCTGTAATCACCAATTAAAGACCAATAGTTAGACCCATTAGTCATGATGATAGATTGAGGTCTTATGAAGTGAAAAGATTGGGCCGTGCAAACTGAACATTATTTACAATATCATTACCTCATCTACAGTTGCATTGAGCTGATGTAAAAACACAAAGACGTTTTGCAGTTTTAAATAGGTAAACAGTGTTTTAATCCCACATTTGAGTAACATTGCATCAATGTGTAAACTAGTGTTTCCCAGTGATCGTATTGGCCCATGTCAGAGATACTTTTAGGTATCCACCAGAATCAGTAGCCCAGTGGTTAGAGTGCTGACATATGGTGTAGCAGTTCTCCAGGTGTCCTGAGTTCAAATCCCGGCTCATGGACCTTTTCTGATCCTACCCCTATCTCTCTCCCACTTCACTTCCTGTCAATTAAAGTCAAAAATGCCAAAAATAAACCATAAAAAAGGACCATGAAAGATTGTGGTTACTACTCATTTAAAAATGAGCTGAAAAAACACAATACTTGGGTTTTTTATGACAACTTAATTGTTTTAGACTTAATCAAGTTTAAATCTAGATTAAATTTATAAAAACTATATAAAAAAATCCTGGATGCCTTAACTTTTTATCATGAATATGAATCAGATTGAAGAATATAAGTCCATTGAGCTTATGTCAAGCTGACTTATAACAGCTTGCATAACTTATCAGAAATATATTATAATAAGATAAACTTAGTTTAGTAAGCAGAGGTGGAAAGAGTACTGAAAAATCATACTCAATGTCATTACTTGCCCAAAAATGTAGTGCAACTAGATTAAAAGAATCTGCAGTAAATATTACACAAAATATAAGTCAAAAGTAGGCCTTTCAAAAGTACTCAAGAGTAGTGAGCAATACGATTTGAATGATTGATGCATTTACACACAATTTGTGCATGTGTGTGTAAAACGTGACATTCTGTAGTGCATTTAGTTATTGTTTAAGGCCATTTCCGTCATCATACAGTAAACATCAGTTCTCATCTTCTCATCTGTGACATACATCCAACCAATCTCTGGGTCATAGAGTGTAAAGGTTTTGGACATGTTCACTAAAAATGTACTCAAGCAAAGGTAAAAGTACATATCTATAAAACAACTTAGTAAGTTACAATTTCTGAGCAAAGCTACCCACCTACAGTAATTTCAGAATTTGTCATTTGTTATTTTACACCATTGTTAATAAGTTACAATGACCTAAAAATATGCCGTCAAGCCTAATTGATCATAGAATTTTTTTACAGTGTAATAAGTCATGTTGTCCTAATACAACCCATGTGAACAATTCTGTAAATAATGTTGTATTTCTTGCACAGACCAATTGCATTTTATGAATCCCCTAAAATGTTCTACTGAATATATATATATATATATATATATATATATATATATATATATATATATATATATATATATATATATATATATATATATATATATATATATATATACTGAATATATTGGATTGTCTGAAGGTGAGTAAAAAAACAACGGTAAATTTTCATCGTTAGTTGAAAAATCGCTTTAAGTTTACCCAATGACTTTTAATATTAATGCAAAAAATAAAAATAAAAAACAACAGCATGCAATTATACGTCAAAACACATTCAGCTCCCAACAAAGTGTATTATTTCTGTAATAAGTCCTCCTTTTAGTGTACTTCTTTTCCACAAGGGAGCCCATTATACGTGCTGCGTGTTCCTCTCTGCCTTTATAGTCAGTAATAAAGCATCCCAGCACAAACAATGTTCTTACATCACCCTGATAAAGCAGAGCGATTTAAATATGCAACCCAACATAAAGTTCCAAGTGTCAGACGCTAAGCAGACATAATTCATAACAGCTGATGTATGTACAGTATTTCAAGCCTGAGAATGCGACGCGATTTGTGAATGAGCCTGTAGCTGCTTATGGGTCGATACTTTATTTGCCTGTTTAGCGATACATATTTCACGCCATCTTACAGGTACATGTGTGTGTGTATATATGGCGGTGTGTGTGTGTTAACCTGCATTATAGCTTGCGTGAATAAGTAATAATGACAAATGGCTTTAGTCCCCTGACAGATGGTAATAGAGAATCATTTATTCATGGTGGCCATGCTGAGCGTTCTCCTACAACCTCAATAAAACTTCAATAAAACCGGAGCCCGCCGACATCATCTATCACCTTCCCAACAGCGACATTTTCCTGGCATCGTCTCCAAGGCTGGCCTGCGAGGGCTATTATGGGATCGCACCCTCAACCTTGTGTCCTCTTGGAGGCTCTGGCCCCTTTCTGACAGATGTCTACGGGAACCTCTTTACCACTAAACTGCTGCTTATAGACCACTGCGGTCATCTGACCCTGGTAATGGGGCCACTGGTCATTGACTGCTTCTTTTGACTCAGCATTTTCAACTGCCCATCAAGTCATCTGACAGGATAATCAGTGTTTGACCCTGAGCTAGACAAAGCCAAGCTGCAAAGAGTGTGTACCTTTAAGTGAGTACTTTTAAGTGGATTTTGGAAAACAGCTCACTTCAGGCTATGAAAGATGCAGGTTGTGAATACAGTTTTTAAGGTCAGATCAGCTATTTATGTGCTCCTCTGGATCATATTTGAATGCTGGTAAATGGACAGAAATGCTAGACATATTGTAATCTTGGGAATGTGGTCTTAGATAGAGGCCTTGCAGTGTAAATATGCTGGTTTAAATGCATCTGTGGAAAGTTGTTGATCAGAACCAAAAATCATTTTCTTTAGGATCAAAAGTGAAGATTTAAATAGGATTTTAAAAGAATATTCGTTTTGCTAAGTAAATAATTTATTTTTGCCTTCAATTATGTTTCTGCCGTAAAAGTTGTGGAAATGACTGGTGTTTACATTTATCCATTTTTTTTAATTTTGAAAATGTTGACGCATATATCAAAATTAATTTTGAGAGATAAAAAAAAATAATTAGGGTTTATTGCATTCATATACTGTGAGTAATGATGACAAGCAATGCTTGTTTATTCATTTATGTAAGTATTTTTGTAAGTAAGTATGTATGTATGTATGTATGTATGTATGTATATATCTACACTCTACCAGCCATTTTATTAGGTAAACCTTACAACTACCGGGTTCGACCCCCTTTTGCCTTCAGAACTGCCTAAAGCATCCGTGGCATAAATTCAACAAGGTACTGGAAATATTCCTCAAAGATTTTGTTCTATATTGTCGTGATAGCATCATGCAGTTGCATCGGATTTGTTGACTGCACATCCATGATATGAATCTCCTGTTTACCACATCCCAAAGATGCTCTATTGGATTGAGATCTTGTGACTGTGGAGGCCGTTTGAGTACTTATTACTCAGGTATGCTGTGACATTAACTCAATGCTCAACTGGTACTTATGGGCCTTAAGAATGCCAAGCTAATATCCCCCACACCATTACACCACCACCACCAGCCTAAAGCAATAAAATGCAGGATGGATCCATTCTTTCTTGTTGTTGACGCCCAATTCTGACCCTACCATCCAAATGTTGACGCAGAAATTAAGACCCATCAGACCAGGCAAGGTTTTTCCATTGTTCTATTGTCCAATTTTGGTGAGCCTGTGCAAATTGTAGTCTCAGTTTCCTGTTGTTAGTTGACAGAAATGGCGTTGTTGATGTTTTTTGCGTTCAGAGATGTTTTTCAGCATACCTTGTAACGAGAGGTTATTTGAGTTACTGTTGCCTTTCTATCAGCTTGAACTAATCTGGCCATCTCCTCTGACAACATCAATGAGGCATTTACTCCACCAGAATTGCAGCTCACTGGATATTTTCTCTTTTTTGGACCATTCTCAGTAAACCCTAGAGATGGTTGTGTGTGAAAATCCCAGTAGATCAGCATTTTCTGAAATACTCAGACCAGCCCATCTGGCACCAACAACCATTTCCCATTCGAAGTCACTTAAATCACCTTTCTTCCCCATTCTGATGTTCAATTTGAACTGCAGCAGATCATCTTGACCATGGCTGCGTCTGAAACCACCTACTACTCAGTAGGTACTGCATTTGAATTTAAACATACTACTCGGCCATTAGAAAAGTATGTTCTATACAGTATGAATGTAAGAAGGTTGAATGGAATTCGGATGTACTACATCCGCCATTTTGTCAAGGTCACGTGACCTACCTGCGTCAGTTGTGTTGCTTCGCACCCATTCATGAATTCTCTTGCGGGACATCATGGAATAACGCAGCATGCATGGGATGCACACTTTGAATCTCGCCGAAATTAGTAAGTCATCCGGGTACTTTTTGCATACTGATTTTCAAATTCTGTGAATTCCATGAATATGCTCGCATACCGATTTTAGCGTACTATATGGTATAAAAGTTTGCGATTTCGGATGCAGCCCATGTCTACATGCCTAAATGCATTGAGTTGCTGCCATGTGATTGGCTGATTAGAAATTTGCATTAACAATCAGTTGTGACAATTGTAAATAATAAAGTGGCTTTTGTGTGTGTGTGTGTGTGTGTGTGTGTGTGTGTGTGTGTGTGTGTGTGTGTCATTCATTCATTTATTTATTCATTCATTACTTTTCTTTTCAGCTTCGTCCTTTATAAATCTGGGGTCACCACAGAGGAATAAACCGACAACTTATCCAGCATATGTTTTACGAAGTGGATGCATTTCCAGCCACTCCCATCACTGGGAAACATCCATACACACTCATTCACACACATACACTACTGACAATTTAACTTACCCAATTCACCTATACCACATGTCTTTGGACTTGAAGCCGGTGCACCCAAAGGAAATCCACGCAAACACTGGGAGAACCAAAAGGCATATTTGTGTTATTAATGTCAAAAAAAGTAGAATCTGTAGTATTTTATTGATGTGAAGAATACCTTAAAATTAAACAGTTATTGCATAAGCCATTCTTCTGATTTTAATGTTACAATGAAATCTTTTTTTTACTGTTCTTGAGTTGTCTCAAGACAACAGTTGTATGAAGTTATTACTTTTAATTATTTTCTGATGTGAATGAAGGCATAACAATTACTACAGTTCTTACAAAAAGAAGAGTTTTTTGCCATTTATGTCACAACAACTGTACATTATTTATCTGGAAATAAAAAATGATGCAATGACTATAAAGCAATATTGGCAAAAGCTATTACTATTAAAAAACATATTACATGAATGTCATTCATTCATTCATTTTCTTGTCGGCTTAGTCCCTTTATTAATCCGAGGTCGCCACAGCGGAATGAACCAAAGGAGGTCGAGCCATCTCTTTCATGGCTCCTACACTCTGGAATAGCCTTCCTGATAACGTCCAAGGCTCAGACACACTCTCCTAGTTCAAAACTAGATTAAAGACCTATCTGTTTAGTAAAGCATACACTCAATGCATCACCTAGCGGGTTTCACACAGGCTTCTGCATCTTGCTTATATACACTATGAACAGCAGCTACGCTAATTATTCTCTTTATTCTCTATTTTTCACCTAGGGATACTCATCCCGAGGTCCTCAGATTATGCGGAGTCACTGATTGGATCCAAGACCAGCAACGAGATGATCCCAAGGTTTCAATATCCGGGACCAGGCCATATCCTGAGCTGCTGCTGCGCTGATGGTCATGGGGAGTGGAGAACATGAGTCTGATTCCAGCGACGCTCAAGGGACAGACAAGTCTTCGCTGAGGCCATCTTCCAGCCTCCACCGCGGTGACTGAAGCTCTGCACAAGACTTTTGGCCAGCGGAGAAATTAAAATGGTTGTGCCCAACTGAGTCTGGTTCTCTCAAGGTTTTTTTTCTTCACTCCCATCAGGTGAAGTTTTTTTCTCTCTCCGCTGTCGCCACTGGCTCGCATGGTTCAGGATTGGTAGAGCTACGCATCGATGAATTTGCTCTTCAGTGTTTGAACTCTCAGTAATGATTAAATCACACTGAACTGAGCTAAACTGAACTGAACTGAACTTAAACACTAAAAACTGAACTACACTTTTCCAGTTACTATGACCATTTATGTGAAGCTGCTTTGACACAATCTACATTGTAAAAGCGCTATACAAATAAAGCTGAATTGAATTGAATTGAACCGCCAACTTATGCAGTACGTTTTTTACGCAGCGGATGCCCTTCCAGCCACAACCTATCTCCGGGAAACATCCACACACACACACACATACTCATACACTTCAGACATTTTAGCCTACCCAATTCACCTGTACCGCATGTCCTTGAACTGTGAGGGAAACCAGAGCACCCGGAGGAAACCCACGCAAATGCAGGGAGAACATGCAAACTCCACACAGAAACACCTACAGAACCAAGGTTCGAACCAGTGACCCAGTGACCTTCTTGCAGTGAGGCGACAGCACTACCTAGTGTGCCACTGCGTCACCTTACATGAATATATTAATTATTATTGATTAATAACAACTGTTATTTGAAAAGATACCTGCGATATTGTAACAATAATAGTGTTAGATGATTTTATTGAAAAGCTCCTGTTTTGAAAAAAAAATGCATTATTGTGATATTATTGTCATAATAAAAATGTAACATTGCATTTTATTAATGTGAATTAAACCTATTAAAGTTTATTTCTTTTGGAAGAGACATTATCAAAGTCAATATGTGTTAAACATATTATTATATTATTAATGCAAAAAGTACTAAAACAGTTTCTGTAAAAAAAAAATAATAGTCTTGTAATACTGGTGTACAGTATGAATAATACTATTACGTAATATATGTCACAAATAAAACATTAATTTAAATTATATTGTTCTAACAATGGCCTTGAGAATAAAAAAGTTCCTGTAGAATACATTATTGTGATATTGATGACACAAAAAACATTTACATTTCAATACTAATGTTATAAAAAGCAGGACAGAAAATCTACAACCAATTCAGTTTTACTGAACAGTAATTGATGTATATTTTAGACTCACTGTACACATAAAAGATCAAGAAGGTGCTTATGTCATGCCATGTGACATCTAGTGACTTTGTGAAATAATCTTTACAGAGCCTCAGCTGCATGTTTTGAAATATTTATAAACTGTGCTCCAAGCATGCCCAATATGTCTTTATTAGACTTATTACATTTTTACTTTCTGTTTACTGATAGTGTGCAACAGAATGCTTGCGTTTTAAACTGCATTTAACCAGGCATATTTATGAGTCAGGAGTATCTAGTGCTGTTCCTTGAGAGTCGCCTTCCAGCTGAGTTCAGCTCCAGCCCTAATTAAACACACATGAACCAGCTAATCGAGGTCTCCAGGATCACTCAAAATTTCCAAGCAATCTAAAACTCCAGTGCTGTGTCCCAATTCACCTACTCATACTATAAACTAAAATGCATGTTCTCTTTTTGTGAAGAACTATAACAGTGGAATAGGCAAGCTTTGGGGCATGCAGTACTACTTCATCATCAACAGACTATTCTGCTGCTTAGTAACATGCCCTGTCAATCATCTTGTCACATCCTCCACATTTTTTAATAATTAATTTCCTACTGCATTGGAGATGAAGCCCAATCCATGATTTGAGGGTATGTCATGCAGCGAATTTCATCTCCACATGAGTTTGCATATTTATGCATTCAAAAAATAATGACCAAATGCGTTTTATAGAAGTTCTCAACGCAATTTTTTAGTTTTAGGTGGTCTGGTTCTATAACAAAATTATGTTAAGGATATATTCCATAGAAAGTATCATGCTACAGGACATATTTAAAGAATAGATAATTTAAAGTTAAAGTACAAGTAAACATTATTTTAGCTGTCAATTGTATTACTTTGGGTTCAGGATTGGGGTAGGCACAGGTGTAGACATTAAAAAACAGACTAGGACACTGTATGTGATAGGTTTAGGATTGGGTTGGTGTAGATGTTAGTAAAACTCCAAAGGTTATTGTGATGGATAGGGTTAATGTTAAAGATGTTAATAAAACACATTAAGTTACTTTACGGGTAGGGTTGGGAATGGGGTAGGTGTAGATGCTAATAAAACACAGTAAGTTACTGTAAAGGATAGGGTTGGGTCTAGGTGGCGACATTAGTAAGACACAATATTATACTGTTAGGGGTAGGTTTAGGTATGGGGGAGGTGTATATGTTAACAAGACAGTATGTTATTGTAAGAGATATGGTTGTCATAGATGTTAATAACACACAGTAAGTTACTGTACGGGGTAGGGTTGGGATTGGGGTAGGTGTAGAGATTAGTAAAACACAGTATGATACTGTAAATTGTAGGTTTAGTGTTGGGGTAGGTGTAGATGTTAATAAAGCACAGTAAGTTACTGTGAGGGGTAGGGTTGGAGTAGGTGTAGATGTTAACCCTCTGGGGTCTGAGGGTGTTTTGGGGCTCTGAGAAGTTTTGACATGCACTGACATTTGTGTTGTTTTCAGTAACTTAAAAAACATATTCATGGCTAAAGTGTAATAACACTGTAAACATCACTTGTTGGGCTACAATAATACCTAAGCAGAATGTTTGTATGTGTTTGTGTTTTTGAGAAAAAAAAACTTTATGCGTGGTTAATGAAAAACTAAAATTTTGAAGTCATTGAAACAAGGCCATGAAACACACAGAGGACATCTGTGCACAAGACTTTTGAGAACCAGATCTTGTAGCCTACTGTTTTTGCTTCAAAATGATGTGAGAATCATTCTTGTTTACTCGGTCACAGAAAACAATATAATGAATTAAAATTTCTAAATCACTTTTCGAGTGAAAATTGTCTATGCGAGAAGGCGTGAACTATCATTACTATGCAGTGAGTCACACCTGAGAAGACAACGACCTGCATAATAAGCTGTATAATGAGCCATGGTAATCTCATTTTAGAGCAATGCTATTTTAAAGAATGATAATTACACTTCAAGCGTTCTAGAGATACATGTCTCATCTCTGTGTGTTTTGTTTTTGCAGAGTTTCAGCTCATTTTACTGACCCGCTTCTAAAAGCAGTTCACGGAGAGAGAAAAGAGAAAATGCCTACACGGTTTGTTTACCTTATTTTGCAAAAGCACACACATTTGTTGTTGCTGTGAGTGTACACAACAAAAAGTAGACACCTAACAGATTCGATTGATGTATTGATCTTATCTGTACAACCAAAACTGAAAGTGCAATTTAAGTTCATTTCAGCGGTTTGACGACACGCTGGCTTCGACCCCAGGAGGTTAATAAAGGACAGTACATTACTTTGAGAGGTAGGGTTGGGGTTGGGGTAGGTGTGGACATTAGTAAAACACGATAGGTTACTGTAGGTGGTAGGTTTAGGGATGGAGTAGGCGTAGATGTTACAAAACACAGTGAGTTACCGTATGGGGTAGGGTTGGGGTAGGTGTAGATGTTAGTAAAACAGAATAGGATATGGTAAGTGGTATAGGTTTAGAGTTGGGGTAGGTGTATATGTTAATAGACCACAGTAGGTTACTTTAAGGGGTAGGGTTGAGGTTGGGATAGGTGTAGACCAGGGGTCACCAACCCTGTTCCTGGAGAGCTACCGTCCTGCAGATTTTAGTTGCAACCCTGACCAAACACACCTGTTTGTGATTATCAAGTGCTGCTTTAGGTACTTTAAATTGGTTCAGGTGAGTTTGATCAGGGTTGGGACTGAATTTTGCAGGAAGGTAGCTCTCCAGGAACAGGGTTGGTGACCCCTGTTGTAGACATTAGTAAAACACAATAGGTTACTGTAAGTGGTAGGTTTAGGGATGGGGTATGTGTGGATGTTAATAAAGCACAGTAAGTTACTGTGAGGGGTAGGGTTGGGGTAGGTGTAGATGTTAATAAGGCACAGTTTGTTAGTCTAAAAGTTAGGGTTGAGGTTGGGGTTGGTGTAGATGTTAATAAAACACAGTAAGTTACTGTAGGGGGGAGGGTTGGGGTAGGTGTAGATGTTAATAAACGACAGTAAGTTACTGTAAGAGGTAGGGTTGTGGTTGGGGTAGGTGTCGATGTCAATAAAGCACAGTAAGTTACTCTAAGGCAGGGGTGTCCAAACTCGGTCCTGGAGGGCCGGTGTCCTGCAGATTTTAGCTCCAATATGCCTCAACACACCTGCAAGGATGATTCTAGAAAGCATAGTAAGAGCTTAGGTTTGGAACTAAACTTTGTAGAACAGCAGCTCTCAGGACAGAGTTTGGACATTCCTGCTCTAAGTGGTAGAGTTGGGATAGGTGTAGACATTATTAAAACACACTAGGTTACTGTAAGTGGTAGGTTTAGGAATGGGGTAGGAGTAGATAATAATAAAATACAGTAAGTTACTGTAAGGGGTAGGCTTGGGGTTGGTGTAGATGTTAATAAAGCACAGTAAGTTACTGTGAGGGGTAGGGTTGGGGTAGGTGTAGATGTTAATAAGGCACAGTTTGTTAGTCTAAAAGTTAGGGTTGAGGTTGGGGTTGGTGTAGATGTTAATAAAACACAGTAAGTTACTGTAGGGGGGAGGGTTGGGGTAGGTGTAGATGTTAATAAAGGACAGTAAGTTACTGTAAGAGGTAGGGTTGTGGTTGGGGTAGGTGTCGATGTCAAAAAAGCACAGTAAGTTACTCTAAGGCAGGGGTGTCCAAACTCGGTCCTGGAGGGCCGGTGTCCTGCAGATTTTAGCTCCAATATGCCTCAACACACCTGCAAGGATGATTCTAGAAAGCATAGTAAGAGCTTAGGTTTGGAACTAAACTTTGTAGAACAGCAGCTCTCAGGACAGAGTTTGGACATTCCTGCTCTAAGTGGTAGAGTCGGGATAGGTGTAGACATTATTAAAACACACTAGGTTACTGTAAGTGGTAGGTTTAGGAATGGGGTAGGAGTAGATAATAATAAAATACAGTAAGTTACTGTAAGGGGTAGGCTTGGGGTTGGTGTAGATGTTAATAAAGCACAGTAAGTTACTCTAAGGCAGGGGTGTCCAAACTCGGTCCTGGAGGGCCGGTGTCCTGCAGATTTTAGCTCCAACTTGGCTCAACACACCTGCAAGGATGATTCTAGAAAGCCTAGTTAGAGCTTGCTTAGCTAGCCCAGGTGTGTCTGATCAGGTTTGTAACTAAACTTTGCAGGACATCGGCTCTCCAGGACAGAGTTTGAACATTCCTGCTCTAAGGGGTAGAGTTGGGGTAGGTGTAGACATTAGTAAAACACAATAGGATACTGTAAGTGGTAGGTTTAGGGATTGGGTAGGTGTAGATGTTAATAAAGCATAGTAATGGCTCATTTCCACTGAGTGGTAAGGTACGGTATGGTGCAGCGTACCGAACCGAACCATACTTTTTCGCCACCCTTTTGAAAGGGTACCAAACACGAGAAAGGGTACCAAAAGACGGAGCTAGACGTGCAGCTGAACGCTATTGGTTTACAGAGATATGTCATTCACTTACGCAACAAGCCAGAATGCAAACAAAATACCTGCCATGTTTGAAATACACAGCGAGAGATTACAGAGGAATTATATATACAAATAATAACGAGCCATGGTCTAACCCTAACCCTAACCCTTGGTAGTGGAAACGCAAGCCTGATAAAAGTGACCATACTGTACCAGTCAGTGAAAACGAGCCATAAGTTACTGTAAGGGCTAGGCTTGGGGTAGGTGTAAATGTTAATAAAGCACAGTAAGTTCCCCTTCATATGGGAACTTCTACGTGTGTCTGTATAAAGAGACTTTAGGAGTGCTTTAGACGACCAATCATTTCTGAAGATATAAAAACGGGCCAATGAAATGCCATTTGAATTGGCGGAGCTTAGCTCCACAGCTGAAACTGATGAGCCAATTAAGGCTATATCAGTCGGCTGTGTGAGTTAGCTCGTCAGAATTGTTGCTTCAGACCAGATCTGAGACTGAAGAACCTTTCTGCTGAGCTGACTTCCAACGTTGAAGAAAGCATTGTCTTCACCAGTGTGGGAGAAGACATGTTAGTGGCGGTTGAGCTGCATTTCCCGTCCCCTTGGCGTTTCGCCGGTAATCTAAAAGAGCAGTTTTCTACAAAGAGCAGAATTCCGTAAGAGAGCACACTGTCGTGCAGCGCGTCTTTTTAAAAATGTCTTTTCGACCGTGCGTTTCTGGATACGGTGGTTTTCTCGCCCCGGATGACAGGCACGAGTATTGCGTCACATGCTCCAACATGTTGATGCGGTGCTCGTGGACAATTCTTGCCCACATTGCGATGGCAACTGAGGTCGTGGCGAGCTCTTTTATTAGGGCAAGTCACCCTTGCTGCTCCCCGCCAAGCAGTTAGCACTCGGGCAGGCCTGACGGTTACAGTGGGGGATAATCTGTCGCCTTTGAGCCTGCGGACCCCTCGCTCCTAGCCAGTGTGTTCTGGTTCTGCTTCGAGTTTGAGCGCTGGTCCATCCTCCAGGCTGGCCCTGGAATTGGACATGTTAGCCGTGTTAACCCGGGCTGCTTCGGCCGTGGGGCTGGAGATGGCTTGTCCCCCAGAACCGTGGTCGGACCGCTTAGATGGGTGCTACGTGGGGGTAAAGAAAAAGGCAAAGCCTTCTAGACCCCCCATCCCCTTCTTCCCGGAGGTACACAGAGAGCTCACACAGGCATGGAGGGCACCTTTTACTGCCCGGTCCTCGTGCGTTCCCACTCTCACCTCCCTCTATGATGGAGCGGCCAGGGGATATAAGGTGGTTCCCCAGGTGGAGCGTGCTAGCTGCTCTACTCTTGGAGATTCACCCAAACTCCCTTCCAAGGCATGCAGGTTATCTGAGTCTCTCATGGCCAGAGCCTACACTGCTGCAGGTCAGGCCGCCTCCTCTCTGCACACTACAGCCACCCATCAACGCTACCAAGCCGAGAAACTGGCCGAGATGTAGGAGGGAGGTTCTCCCCCGGGCTTGCTGCATGAGCTCTGCACGGCAACCGATTATGCTCTCATGACCACCAAATCGGCTGCTCGTGCCCTGGGGAAGCCGATGGCCACATTAGTGGTCCAGAAACGCCACCTTTGGCTGGTCTTGGCTGATATGAGTGACGTTGACAAAGCTCGCTTTCTTAATGCTCCAATATCCCGGGCTGGCCTGTTCGGCGACACCGTTGAGGAGTTCACCCAGGAGTTCTCCGCGATGAAAGAGCAGTCCAAGGCGATAGGTGAAGTAATTTATCAGCGGGCTCGGAAAACTGCTCAACCCGCTTCCCATTCCGCTGCGGCAGCTCCTCGCCGAGGGCGTCCACCCGCGGCTTCAACATCCGCTCCGCTTCTGCTGCCCACTCCACCGGCCAAGCGGCAACGCCGAGCCTCCCGTGGGACTGTGACGCCACCGCCCCAGGGCGCCGTTAATTCCGGTAAACAGACCGAAGCGTTACCGGGAGGGGCCATTCAGAGAAGAGGGGACCTGCTCTTTCCTCGGTGTGGGGCCGAGGATTATTACATCAGTCCACTACGACTCTAAACTCACCGCTGCCAGCCTCTGCGCCAACGGCAACCAAATTTCCAAAAGAGCAGTTTCCTCTCTCTCCGGATGTGCATCTCCGCCTTCCAGCTCGCAGTGCCGGGACCCCTCGCCTCAGGCCCTCAGAGTGCAGCAGAACGGACTCCTTTCTCTCACTCCGGCCTCATCGCGGGATCCAGGGAGGAAGGTAAGAGAAACTCTCTTATTTTAAGCTCTTCCTTGGGACGCACGGCTTCCCGGGATGAGCACTCCCATCCCGAGCTGCCCCTCTTCTGGCAAGTCAGCGATCGCTCCCATGTTGCCATTAGCGCGGGCTCTGCTGGATTGGTTAGCGCCGCTCAGCGCGTTGAGGTGGTTCATGCGGACGGTCAGACTCAGCTATGCGATTCAGTAAGCTATTCGCCCTCCCAAGTTCACGGGTGTCCTTTTCATGAGGGTAATCCCAGAGAGCACCCCTGTTTTGCGAGAGGAGATTGCTGTCCTCCTGGCTAAGGATGCAATCGAGCAGGTCCCTCCAGCCGAGATCAGGTCCGGGTTTTACAGCCCATATTTCATTGTGCCCAAAAAGAGCGGGGGGTTAAGGCCAATCCTAAATCTTCGCAGACTGAACTGTCATTTATACAAAATGCCTTTCAGAATGCTCACGCAGAAACACTTGATTCAGAGCGTCCATTCACAGGTCCCCATACTTCCACGTCACTGTCCTTTTCTCCGGTTTGCATTCGAAGGTCGAGCCTGGCAATACAAAGCCCTCCCCTTCGAGCTCTCTCTGTCTCCGCGGGTTTTCACCAAGCTTGCGGAGGGTGCCCTAGCGCCCCTGCGCCTTGCGGGCATCCGCATACTTAACTATCGCGACGATTGGCTCATTCTAGCCTCGTTCCGCGATCAGCTGATTATGCACAGAGACAAAGTGCTTCGGCACCGTGACCAGTTGGGGTTTCAGGTCAACCGAGAGAAGAGCAAACTTTGCCCTGTGCAGAGGAAATTAAGGGAATTAAGTTCTGTGTCACAAACGCTTGCTGCGCCATGCTCCCTAACCCGGAGATGCGTGCGCTTTATCCTACTCTGCTAGTAAGTTTCCCTTCTCAGCTGAACCCTCGGAGAGTTCCTCCGAGGCCCCCTTCATCGACTCAGCGGAGGAGTCGAATGCATGGCTCTGTGTGCAGTTAGTACGCCCATTTGGTCTACACGCATTTTGAGGATCGGTGCCAGCTATGTGCATCCCGATTTGGTGATGCCATATGCATTATTACTAAGGTGTGTTCCCCCTTATCAGGCGGTCCCGTGTCTTTCCAAAATCGCTAATCAGCTTATCATATGTAGCACTCCCCCTCATTAGGGCTAGTCCATATACCTCCTTACCATCAGGTCTCCCCTTCTGGGTAGCTGGTGGTCTCCCCCGCGTCCTCCCCCTGCGGGGACTGACGCTTTCCCAACGTACTGTCATATTTCCAAAAATCCCTAGTTTATATTAACTAGGTAAAAGCACACTTACGACCCTCTATTAAAATTAAACATTTATGCCTATGTAATGGTAATATGTTGGGCCTAGGGGAAATTGGAAGGTTGCGCTCTTGGTGCGCTCAAGCTTTGGCTTGGCAAACTACACATCAGGAGCGTGACGGGCTTGGTTGCAGTAGCGCTTTCCATACAATCTCCCAAAGTCTGTTTATACAGACACACGTAGAAGTTCCCATATGATGGGGAACGTCCAGGTTATGTACGTAACCCAAGTTCCCCGAATAGAGAACGGAGACGTGTGTCTCCACTGCCACAGCACCTGAGTCTCCAGCTAGGAGCTGAGCGATCGGCTCTTTAGCAGGCAAAATTATGACGAGCTAACACACAGCTGACTGATATAGCCCTAATTGGCTCATCAGTTTCAGCTGTGGAGCTAAGCTCCGCCAATTCAATTTGCATTTCATTGGCCCGTTTTTAAATCTTCACAAATGATTGGTCGTCTAAAGCACTACCAAAGTCTCTTTCTACAGACACATGTCTCCGTTCCCTATTCGGGGAACGTGGGTTATGTACATAACCTGGACTTTACTTTTAGAGGTAGGGTTGGGGTTGGGGTTGTTGTAGACATTAGTAAAACACAATAGGTTACTGTTAGTGGTAGGTTTAGGGATGGGATATGCGTAGATGTTAATAAAGCACAATAAGTTCCTGTAAGGGGTAGGGTTGGGGAAGGTGTAGACATTAGTAAAACATAATAGAATACTGTAAGTGGTAGGTTTAGGGATGGGGTAGGTGTAAATGTTAATTAAACACAGCAAGTTACCGTAAAGGGTAAGGTTCGTGTAAGTGTAGACATTAGTAAAATAGATCAAGATACTGCAAGTGGAAGGTTTAGGGTTGGGCTAGATGTTAGTTAAACACAATAAGTTACTTTGGGTGGGGTTGGGTTGCGGTAGATATACACAGTAGAAAAACACCATAGGTTACTGTAAGAGGCGAGATTAGCGTTGGAGTGGATGCATATGTTAATAAAACACAGTAACTTGCTGTAAGTGATGGGGTAGGTGTAAAAACATTAGGTTAGTAAAACACAATAGGATACTGTGAGATGTAGGGCAAAGAACATGCATTTCATGATTTAAATGGTTTAATGATCAAATTATTAGTTATATGAGAGGTGATGTGCTCAGCACAAGCCATCAGGGAATACACATTTGAACTTAACACTTTGCAATCACAATAGTGTGATCGTGCACTTTAGGGTCCAGCCTAGACTGATCACACCGATGTGTACATGTAAAAGGGTTAAGTCGCAGGTTTAGGGTTGGGGTAGGTTCAGACATTAGTAAAACACAATTGGTTAATCAAAGGCAAGGACAGTTGCTTTAAGGGTTAGTTTTATGTTTGGAGTAGGTTTAGCAAAACACCAAGCTTACTGTAAGGGGTAGCTTTATGGTTGGTGTAGGTGTAGATAAGTAGATTAAAAAAATATAAACATAATCATTATTTATAAATAAGTAAACTCAATGTTACAAGACATTAATAAATAAATAAAAAATCCCAGGAGGTTTTTACAGCTCACATGGAGCTCAAGTCAAAGTCATTTGGATTTGACCTGTCCAGAGCCGACTCCAACCTCCATTTATACCATGATTATTTTCTTGAATCTACACTTTAACTTTCTACCAGACCATCCAGTTAAGTTTGAAAAATTCATTTAAAAATAGTAATCAAGACACTAACTCTTTTTTAAACACTGTTATTGAAATTGGGATGCAGCACAAGACTGGCCTCCCCTGCTGTAAGTAAAAGGCTCGGGTCAGATCTGAAGCTGTCAAGTGAGTGCAGTTAACTAGTAAACAGCAGGAGGTCTTTGCCTTTTGACTGTAGCTTCACCTAAGGGCTGGTGAAACATCTCGATTTCATATCAACAAACATACACACAACCCAGTGGAGTCCATTGACCTCTACACTTTAAGCTGAGGATCAGGGAGAAGGTGAGTAGGAGGAAAGTAGACGTTTCTCATTATGGTTCAATCCACTAAAGCTCGGCTTACAGCGGCCCACCTGCGGTTACCCAGCCAACAGCAAAACACTATACACAAACACACTGCAGGATCTGTTGTCCAGTTCATAGCTGCAATTACTCGCTTTTAATCGAGCGGTAAATCGAATTAATTACAGGACATAACTAAAATTAATTCTGCGATACCTGCTCAGAAAAAAATGAAGATTATTTCAAGTTATTTTGTTATTGGAGCAGATGAAGAGGCTTAGTCAATATGGTGTTTTTCTTCTTTTGAACATATTGACCATTAAAAGTGCTTGTTGTAAAGCTGTTAGTCACCATGGCAATTTAGGATTAATCTAAATGGTCAAAACTAGAGTTAAATAAGCTAAAAGATAGTTCGCTCTGATTTTCTCAGATTGAAATAGCAGAAAAAAATAATCATTAGCATTCATGCATACCATATAATGAAACCCAGCATTAAGCTTTTTAGAAAGAAAGAAAGAAAGAAAGAAAGAAAGAAAGAAAGAAAGAAAGAAAGAAAGAAAGAAAGAAAGAAAGAAAGAAAGTCTCCCATACAAAACACACATTATTTACCAAGTGTTCTATGGATATACAGAAGTGTTTAAGGGAAAACATAATAATTTGTACTGTAACTTACCAAACCCTTTACAAATTATTATTAATATTTGTAATTTAAACCCTAATGCAATAAACTATTCAAATACAAAACTTATTTATTTAGAATATTTTAAGGGATGTAAAAATTAGCAATGGTCCCAATGCATTTCTTTTATTACATTTTTAATTTCCATAGCTCCTGAGAATTCAAAAAGGTCCACATATTGATAAATAATTTTATGGCAGCTGTTTTACGTTAAGATATGATTAAATTGCTCTTGTTACGGTTACGAAATAGTTTGGCAACAAGAAGGAAATGTTTAGGGGCTAGTGACATCATATTGAAATGGCCTTTATATTTTAAAGTTTCAAAGATGATAATGTTGTCAATATGATTCCTGTTAATGGATCTATAAATATTACTACAAACTCAGTATTATGCATGTCAAGCAAGTAGATGGTAATGTCTCTTTGTATAGAAATGCTCTAGTTTGCCTTTGTTGTCTTGGTTATTAAGTACTCATGTACTCAGTCTGCAGACTAAAAACTTTATACATATGCAGATATCATGCCATTTTTCACAAAATAAAAAAGTAGCTAATTTCAAAAATTTGCACTTGAAAACAAGTGAGCATTTTTTAGGTTTCCAAAAACATTAGCCACTTTTCCACTCTCGTATTGAATTGTTCTTTAAGCAGAACTGTTCCTTTCCGTGCCAAACCAGGCCAGACAGCACGGATACGGTTTCATTTTCCACTGTCATGCTGCGACAAAGCTCTTTGAAACATTACACAAAACACATCAGTAGTTGAAGTAGCTAAACTAGCCGAAACTAGTTTTTACATGTTCATAAAAGCAAAAGCAACCGCGTGACTAAGCACAGTTATGCCGCTCCATCTTATAGGGGTGCTAAATATAGGTACATGTCTTTACATGTTATTTATTTAGAGGTCATATGGCTAAATATTATTTGGAGGGAAAATTACCAAAATGTAATGTGATGATTGAAAATGATTGAAGGGGAAATAAATTATATATTTAAAATCTCTGAACATAACAGAAAATTAAACAATGATAATGCAACAATAATAATGCATTTGTATTATAGTGGCAGAAATATCATTTTGGACAGGCCTTGTCAAAAGTGAGCGGGCACTTTCACTATTAAAAATATAGCACTTATTTAATTTTTTACAATCAATTAAATTACAAAGCATTTTTATATCAGAATTTGATAATGATATAAAATATATTCCATTTTGATGGTAAAATATAACCATTTAAGCAATGGCTGTTATTTGTTTCAGTGTTCAAACATTACAATACGGATGCAGCAAGTGAAATAAAAACGAATATGAAACAAGACAAATAGCAGGATTTAAAGCATATAAAGGACTATTATGTTTAGCAAAAAGTTGCTCTTTTATGTTTTTTTTTTTCATTTTATTTTTATTATTTTTGTCTTCATAATTAACTAACAAGCTGTAGGCAAATTCTTGCTTGATGTTTTAGAAATTATTTGTGTAGCTATATTAAAGATCACAGAGAACAAAAAAAATAAATAATA